>NC_053493.1:80956031-81113531 GCF_905171775.1 Rana temporaria | reverse complement strand
TTCGTGGCCAGTGAATAGAATGCACCCCTTACAGTGACAGGGAGAATGCCCTCTTTCCACACAGCTAAAACAATTACTGGTGTCATGCAGATGGCTGTGTCAAATGGCAATCGCCCAGAGGCGATTAAGTTTGCATGTGTTGCGCTATATAAGTTTTCATTCAACTATGCCAGCATCATAAAATGGGAGGTCAAGCCACCATAGATCAAGGAATTACTGGCAACCTTTAGAGCAACCATAGGGTTCTACGGAACCCTGGTTAAAGAATGGCTGATTTACTTATTCCACTCTCATAGACATATTTCACAAATTACAAATGTAGGACCTAGTGAGCCATAATCAAATGTGCAGAACTGTGAAAGCTGCCGCCATTTTGTATCCTAACCAGTCTTTAGCTCAACAATATTGTCCATCGCTGAGATAAGAGACATCAATCCCCAGTGAATTTTTAAGGATAAGTTCACCTTTTGTAACAGGTTACAACCCATATTCGGGGTGTAACATGTAACATTTTACAAATTCACAGACACCTGCAAATCCCCCACCCGAGTCCCCGTTTTGACAGCGAGTGGGGGATCTTCTCCTCTCACTCGCTGCCATAATCTAAAGAAAACGTGGTTGTATAGGGCTCCACTCGTGTCATTCATTCACAGTGTTCTATGAATGGAAAATTTACAAGTCCCAACAATCTATTGGCTGTCGGCAATGCTGTACAGGTCCCTAACAAAAAAATAACAAATGCATATTTTTTAACCTGCAAAAAAAAAACAATGCATTTATAATTATTTATTTATTTTTATGTAAAAAGTTAACTTACCCTTTAATTTCTATTATTCTATCAACAGAATGTTTTGCTGTTTTTTTACAGCTCTGTTGAGATGTGTCCAAATTTCCTGTTCTGCTGAATATTGACACCAAGGGGCCCGGACCAGCTAAACTCAAAGTAGCACAATAGTGCATTCTGTACCATATATAGGAGCAATGCAATAATGGTAAGCTACCAAGAATCATCAAAGAGTAGAGGGACTTAAGAGCCCTTATGCTTGTTGATTACCAAGAGCAATAATAATTACCGTAATACCTTGTACTTGATCACTTCTTCACTTTTTTTATTAATATATGTTTAAACTATGTTTTTTATAAGTTACGGAAAAAAAATTGTGTTACCAAAGTTGGAAAATGTCAACTGAGAAATACATTTTTTTTTTTTTTTTTTTTAAGTTGGAAGAAAAAATAGGGATGTATGGAGATCACTGCTGTGCAGGTCCTTAATAGAGGGCTACGGTGTAGTACCATAACCACAATGCAGTATAGGTGTTGTGGGGCCCAGGTGGTTGTGTATAGCAGAGACAGTAAGATAGAGAAGCAGAGAACAGGATGGTTTTGCATCATTGTTATGCCAGGAAAGGTATGGCTATGGCAATGAAGGGGGCACTGAAAGGAGGGTCTTTGGCAGTAAAAGAAAGGTGGGCACTGGTCATGGCGAGGAGAATGGCCAGTGGAGGGTAGCCCACTTCCAAAATATGCACTCAGGTTTATAGATCTATGGCTGCAACACCTCTACAGAAATCAAAATATTTGGCATTAAATACTAGTTATTTTTGTTTAAGGTTATCCCTCACGGTATGGTTTATAATGGTGCCTATGGATTATTGCACTTTACACACCATGATTGTTCTACCCAGCGTCTTACTGCTTACAGCTCACGTAAATACCAATCACAGGAGAGAACTTAATGTGAAATGCAGTGGCTCTGCCATGAAACATCAAAGTACATTCACAAATAAGAACAAGGTGTTTTAAAATTGACTTTTCTTGTTCAGATTATTTGTTATCGGCCAGGAAAATGAGCTTTGTGCCTTAAAAGCTTGCAGTAATTTCCACTGCAGTTAGCCATTAAAACGTTTTAACCTTTTGTTATTTTGACAAAATGGACAGTTCTGGATCTATTCCACAATCCACAGCCAACAAGAAACCCACATTTCAGCCCGATTAAAAAAAAAAAAAAAAGATAATTTGATTGCACCCAACAGTCCAAATCAATTTTCTCCTTAAATGGTAAACATTTAAAAAATAAAAAGTTTGCTAAACCTGTCGCTATATTTCAAGATAAAGGTTGTGGTATTCTGCATTACTGGGACTCTGAATGGGAGTGATTTCCTTTGTTTGGTTAAGGTCACTTTCACTGTGGGCGCAGTGTGAGAAATGCTGATGTGGAGCTATCCCCAGCACCGTGTATAATGAAAGCCTCTTGGATTCTGTATAGAAAAGTTAATGATTGAATGGCTTTTCTTTGGTGACAAGGTGCCATCTGTTCACTATTTTTTTTTCCTTTCAGGAAATTTAAAGGGAATGCACCAAGGAAACTTTTCTTCCAGGCAGGATGTGAATTAAACCATATCTGTCACCCACACGCAATGGAGGATGCCATTTTGACCTTTATATAAGCCTGGGCAATTTAAACTGTTTATATGACAAAAACGCAAATCAAAATATCCAGAAGATCCGGTAGATATTGGCTGCTGAAGTTATATACAAACTGTAACTTTTACCTTAAAAGTTGAGCTCTCTCTTTCTTGCCAAGTCTCTATTGTCTCATATACTGAACCTCTAAAGTATGAATTCAACATATAAAAGGCTAAATACAATTTAAAAATCTACTTTTTTCCATCGCATAACTGCCACCAGGTTTTCCCCAATGTTAATGGCAGTAGGTGTGTCTGAAATTGAAGCAATACTCAGCAAGTTGCAGATATAAAAGGGTCTTCAAATCCCAGCATCCCACTGCTGTGGGTTGGTAGTGGTGGCTGCTCGATGACCCCTGTGATTACGTGTGGACTTAGAGTGCCGCTCAAAGCTGGGAGGATAATAGGTGTCCCAACCGATATTCAGAAAGTGGGAGCAGGCGTCATGCACTAAATTCAGAAGTGTAGACATACACTAGCTTACCAAAAGTTTTGGGACACCTGCCTTTACACGCACATGAACTGTAATGGCACCCCAGTCTTAGTATGTAGGGTTCAATATTGAGTTGGGCCACCCTTTGCAGCTATAACAGCTTCAACTCTTCTGGGAAGGCTGTCCACAAGGGTTTAGGAGTGTGTCTATAGGGACGTTTGACTATTCTTACAGAATCGCATTTGTAAGTTCAGGCACGGACGTTGGCTCACAGTCTCTGCTCTAATTCATCCCAAAGGTGTTCTATCGGGTTGAGGTCAGGCCAATCAAGTTCCTCCACCCCAAACTCGCTCATCTTTATGGACCTTGCTTTATGCACTGGTGTGCAGTCATGTTAGAACAGGAAGAGACCATCCCCAATCTGTTCCCACAAAGTTGGGAGCATGAAATTGACCAAAATGTCTTGGTATGCTGACGCCTTAAGAGTTCCCTTCACTGGAACCAAGGGGCCAAGCCCAACCCACACCACAACTCCCCCTTCCACCAAATGATTTGGGCGAGTGCACAAAGCAGGGTCCATAAAGACATGAATGAGCGAGTTACGGGTGAAGGAACTTGTCTGGCCTGCACCTCAACCCCGTAGAACACCTTTGCGATGAATTAGAGCGGAGGCTGCGAGCCAGGCCTTCTCGCCTAACATCAGTGCCTGACCTCACAAATGCGCTTCTGGAAGAATGGTCAAAAATTTCCATAGACACACTCCTAAAACCTTGTGGACAGCCTTCCCACAAGAGTTGAAGCCGTTATAGCTGCAAAGGATGGGCCATGTCAATATTGAACCCTATGAATTAAGAATGGGATGCCATTAAAGTTGATGTGCGTGTAAAGGCAGGTGTCCCAATACTTCTGCCAATTTGGGCCTGGATTCACATACATCGGCGCATATTTATGCGGGCGTAGCGTATCCAATATACGCTAGCCCGGCGCAGAGCACAGAGGCAAGCACTGGATTCACACAGCACTTGCTCCCACTCGCTGTTAAAGATACGCTGGGTTTCCTCGGCGTAAGCCAGCGTAGGTGGAAGTGGGCATGAGCCATGCTAATGAGGCGTGACCCCATGCAAATGATGGGCCAAGCGCCATAGAAGTACTTAAAATGAACGGCGCATGCGCCGTCCTGTGGGCGCATCCCAGTGCCCATGCTCAGAATCACGTCGAAACAACTGCCTAAGATACGTCAAATCACTGCCTACGACGTGAACGTAACCTACGCCTAGTCATATTCACATACAACGTAAACGACAGCTTGTGTTCCCTGGTCCATACCTTTGCATGAGTTGCGCCTCCTATATGGGGAATAACTTTACGCCAGACCTACGACTTACGCAAACCGCGTATATTATGCGCCGGGCGCAACTACGTTTGTGAATCGGCGTATCTCCCTCATTTGCATATGTGCATAGAAAATCAATAGGAGCGGAAAATGCACCCAGCGTAAATATGCGCCCACGATACGACGGCGTAGGCAAGTTACGTCGGTCGTAGGAAGCCGATTTTTAGGCGTATCTCTGATTGTGGGCATGGCGCACAGATACAACGGCGCATAGACAGACTTATGCGGCGTATCTCGAGATACGTCGGCGTAAGTGCTTTGTGAATCCGGGCCATAGTGTATGTGGGGTAAGACGTCACTGAAAACCGACCCAGTGCTTCAGATGTGGATATGGCTGTGTATGGTCCCATCCATCATTGCTCAAACCACACACCCCCAGACATGTTTTACCCCGCCTACCAGTGCTTGGGCACAGAGGTCACCAAGCCCCAGTAAGGCAGCACAAAACATGTCAGGGGGGTGTGGTTGGAGCAGCGTTTTTTAAGTGGCGTCTTACCCTATTATATGCTTGATTAGTCATATACAGTAAGGATGAGCTCTGGCGTGTTCGCATAGAATAGGTGCAGAGCCCGCCAGGAAGTGTGCACGGCGCTGTGCTAATCACAGCCAGGGAGACATTGTCCCGATGCTCGGCTGCAGGGATCGTGAAATGTCTTCCTGGCTGTTATTAGCGCAGCGCCGTGCACACTTCCTTGCGGGCTCTGCACGTGTTCTATGCGAACACGCCGGAGATCATCCTTAATATACAGTAAGGGCTTGATTTCATAATGTGAATTGAAATATAAATAGTGCACTGACCCACAAAAAACAAACAGAAGTCATCTTACATGTTTATGGCTACAGTAGATGGTAATTTAAGTGGTTGAATACTGCTCTTTAAACCTCATTGTTGCGGTCTGATGTAGGTCTTTTTTCATGGCCAGCTGTGTATACTTGTATGAGCTTCTATGGAATATATGGCACATAAGCCTTAGGTAAAAATGCAGTATGCACTGCTACGTTATTCTGACCTTTTTTGGGGGTTTCTTTCATACAAGTCCTGCTTGGAAAGCGAATTCCTAAATGCACACACAGCTATTGTTCCCTGTGCAGGGTTGGACAAGTGCCAAGTGCCAGGTGGCTAATGCACCTAAAAATCCATCTGGATGCTACAATTTTTCTGAGACTTTCCTACTGTTTCCACCTTCCCCTCCTTTCCTTTGTCCAATTTTATTAACTATTCCAGTTATTAACCTACAAAGCAGTATTTATAGTATGTCGTTTCTAACACAGATTACAAAAATAAAAAATGTCGATCTTTCCCTAAATAGTTTCATTTTCGAAACTTACGATAATAAAAAGTCAAACCCCTAATCTGCCTTCGTTATTTAATAGCGTTCATTTTCCCTAATTTTTTTTTTTAAATGGTCAGTTCTCACACATAGTGTATAGGTAGTCTTTTTTTTTTCTTGCATGAAACAGTTATTTGACCACCACAGCATTTTACTCTCATATTCATGATCATGTCATTGTTTTCTTTCCATCTTTTTTTCCCCTTTAACTTGATAATAAAGTTTAAAAAAATTGTCCCCCAGGCAAGTAAATGGCATAATGTGCTAGTATGCATCACATACTAGCACACCATGACAGACTTACCTGGGAGCCCTCCAGCAGCAAGTTGTCACCGCTGACTGTGCTTCCATCTTTACCCGATCTTCTTTCTGCGTTTGTGGGCTCCGGCTGTTTGAATGGCCAAGCCACGATGATATCACTCCTGCGCATGTGCATGGGAGTAATGGCAGCGACACATAGTTCAGTATTGACTGCACATTTAGAGCGCACTGTGCATGTGCCAGTTATGCTACTGGCTGCAAAACAAGTGAATATCTCAAACAATGGACATTTAGGAGCTATTCATTTCACCTACAGGTAAGGGTTCTTATAAGCTTGCCTGTAGGTAAACGTCACAAGGCACAGTGTACTACCGCTTTGATGCCCCACAAAGTCTTACCATTAAAACCAGCTAAAAACTAGCAAAATTATATATTTATATTCAAGACAATAATCTTTGTGGTTTAAAGGGTCAGTCCACTCTAAAGTGCCATATCCAGTTCTATGTGGAACCTAGTGAGCCAAGTCAGCACCAGCTCCTTTGCCACACTGGTTCCTGAGCCCGTGTGCTCCTGTCTGCCTGTGTTGGTTTCACACATACAGTTTTTGTCTACAAAATATAAAATATCTTTAAAGTGGAGGTTCACCCAAAAAAATACATTTTTAACATTAGATTGGGCCTAATTACGAGAAGCAGAATTGGGTGTTTTGATTAAAATCAATGCAGTACTTACCTTTTTTGAGATAGATGTTCTCCTGCCGCTTCCGGGTATGGGCTGCGGGACTGGGCGTTCCTATTTGATTGACAGCCTTCTGACCGTTGCATACAGCGCGTCACCAGTTTCCGAAAGTAGCCGAACGTCGGTGCGCAGGCGCCGCATAGCGCCGCACCGACATTCGGCAACTTGTGACGCGCTGTATGCGACCGTCGGAAGGCTGTCAATGAAATAGGAACGCCCAGTCCCGAAGACCATACCCGGAAGTGGCGGGAGAACATCTATCTCAAAAAAGGTAAGTACTGCATTGATTTTAATCAAAACACCTGATTCTGCTTCCCGTAATTAGGCCCAATCTAATGTTAAACATTTTTTTCGGGTGAACTCCCGCTTTAAGGCTTATTCACACTTTTTGGGCTGACCTTCATTTTTTTGCAATGGAAATTCGCAGGTGTGTAGTGCAGTGCAGAAAACGCAGCATGTCTGATTTTTTTTGCACTGCACTGGATGCCACCGCATTTCACCACAGGGCAGCACAACAAAATGCATTGCTGTGCAGTGAGTGATTTGAGTGAATGCGATAGCCTGCATGGTAAAATGCATTTTACCATGCAGACTACTGTTAACATAGCTTAAATTTATATCTAAACCCAAGATCAGAAATGTAGTATTGCAGCTTACCAGTCCTTGAATGTGGTGGCTGCACTAGTTTTTTTCGGCACGCACAGAAAAATAACTGAAAACGAATCCATTAGTCTTGTAATTTCCAGTGCAATGAACTAAAATATCAAACAATGCCATCCTCCTTACTAGTTCTCTTCTGTGAACTACAGAACACCCCCACCTGTGTTATTTTTATGTGTTGCTATAGAGATGTGAAAGGGGGGTGTATTGTCCAAATCGGGAGAGCAGAATAGGGTGACAATAATGCTCCTCCTCAACAAAACTACAACAAAATGACGCCCAGCCACACTCTGTCTGGGCACACAATTACAAAAGCATGAAAAAGGCTTGAGCTTGGTCCCCACCCATGGAGGAACCCCCTCTACTGCGTTTTACGCCATTTCGGGCTTAATTGTAGAGGTAGAGAGATTGGATAAAATAACCTGGGGGGGGGGGGGGGGACACCAAGCAGAAGCCATTTTATTACTTCTGATTGTCAGTGTGCCTAGACAGAGTGCGGCCAGGTGCCAGTTTGTTGTAGTCCTGATAGAGCTTGAAGAGCCTGTGTTCAGCTTGACCAGCACCTGGTAACAGCATAACATCCGGTTGGAGCAAGTGAATGAGGGGTTTGTACCAAATAATTGTTCTGCTCCCTAGCATAAAAACAAAAAACAGACCAAGCTGAACTCAGACATTATTAGTCCATATGGCTGTTTAAGCAAAGGCACTGGTTTCAGAAGCGCAATAATAAAAAGAGTTTAGTTTACAAACTTTTTTACTTTTGTTAGTTTAATATTACATAGGTTTGGAATAATGTTTTTAAGGAATGTAACCACTACTGAAGAATTTGTAGTTTAGCTCTCAAAAAAATAAAAAAAATTGTCCACCTGAAACAACTACTAAGTAGTCAATTATCTTAAAAAAAAAAAAAAAAGTAACTGTTGTAAAATAAGAAAGAGGAAAACAAAAAACTCCAAGACGTTGCCAAGGATTATTATTATAGAGGTTTTATTTTTATTAGCATCTGTTTTATCACCTGTCAGTTACATTGGGATCCTATTTTAGGTACCTGGCTGCAGATTCATACAGCGGACTACGAATAATGTTTGAGCTGCTCTAGGTTTGGAACGCAGGGTTTGACAAATTTGCTTGGAATCTAGGAGCCAGCTAAAAAAGTTAGGAGCCAGAAAACGCACCCCGTCCCGACGAGCTTGTGCGCAGAAGCGAACACATACGTGAGCAGCGCCCACATATGTAAACGGTGTTCAAACCACACATGTGAGGTATCGCCGCGATTGGTAGAGCGAGAGCAATAATTCTAGCTCTAGATCTCCTCTGTAACTCAAAACATGCAACCTGTAGATTTTTTTTAAACGTCGCCAATGAAGATTTTAAAGGGTAAAAGTTTGTCGGCATTCCACGAGCAGGCGCAATTTTGAAGCGTGACATGTTGGGTATGAATTCACTCGGCGTAACATTATCTTTCATAGTATTAAAAAAAAATGGGGATAACTTTACTGTTGTCTTATTTTTTAATTAAAAAAAGTGTTTTTCCCCAAAAAGTGCGCTTGTAAGACCGCTGCGCAAATACGGCGTGACAGAAAGTATTGCAACAATCGCCAATTTCTTCTCTAGGGTGTTAGGATAAAAAATATATATAATGTTTGGGGGTTCTAATTAGAGGGAAGAAGATGGCAGTGAAAATAGTGAAAAATGACATTAGAATTGCTTTTTAACTTGTAATGCTTAACTTGTAATAGCAACGGCCACCACCAGATGGCGCCAGCTCACATCTGGTGGTAATAACTTGTAATACCAACGGCTCACCACCAGATGGCGCCAGCTCACAAAAATTTAAAAAAAAATTTGCCCACCTTCCAAGCCAAGTCGCCAGGACACTATTTCTAGTTGCCATGGCGACCTGGCGACCGGGATTTGTCGAGCCCTGTTGGAACTTATGTAGAATTTAGCCAATAAAATGATTTTTTTTTATAAAATGTATGTATGTATGTATGTTGTATTACATAGAAATCAAGTTGCCCATTTCAGAACTTCAGTTCTCAGGTCAAGGGCAATTATGAAGGTGTTCCCTTCTCCTTGCCAGGCTTTTCACTATATATTATAGCAAGATCCCTGGGTGGGCAGAAATACCAAAAAAATTACAATGTGGGCATGATCAGGCCGAAGAAGTGCACAAAATGCCTGGGAGGAGCTTTCAAAATTAAATGCATAAAAATTATTATTTTACTAGTATGGGGGTAAAAAGTACAGCGATTTCCTACGAGGTCCACTGCAACATACCAGCAGCAACTGAATTAACATTCCAGAATAACTTACAGAATTTATAAGAAGGCATTGTTTCTTTTTTACTTGACACTTACCAATATCAGGCAAATGGGTAAACTTCTCGTTACAGTAGTTCCCATCACAGCAGCAGAAAAACACTTGCGGGTTCTCTTCTTTTGCTACACATTGCGGTCTGAAGACAAAATGAGAAGACACATGGGTGTATCAAGACTGCCAAAAAGAATGAGCTGATGCAGAAATTATGGAATGAATAACACATGTCAGTAACAAGAACCCAAGCCGTACTCTTTTTGTGCTTTCCAAGACTGTGACCAATTCATCAAAATGATCGTTCCATAAACAATAACAATTTTCTCAACGATTGATATTTCCTGGTAACGTGAATCTAAAAAGGATCACAAGAACACTTGACCCAAAATTGCCTGTACCAGCTGTCTTGTGTCTTCCAGTAAAGCTGGGTATAGACACACACTGAGTTTCGGGACATCTGTAGCGCTGTCTGTTCAACAGAAGCTGGTCTAACAACCGGCTTCTGTTGAACAGTTCTGCTGGAAACCCAGCGTTCCAACCAATGGATGCAAGGGCTGCATCACTAAGGGAATTCCTGCTGTCAGAAGACAACAGTAATGCAGGAGAAACCCCTGAATCCACATTGCTTTGTGGATGTAGGGAGCCGTCAGTTTTTCTACTTGTCACTAAACAAAAAAAAAAGCTGTGCAAGTAAACAATGCTTAAAGCGGTGTTGCACCCAAAAGTGGAAGCTCTGCTTATCTGCCTCCTCTCCCCTTCCGGTCCCACATTTGGCGCATTTCAGGGAGAGCGGGTATCTGTTTTTGACAGGTACCCATCCCTCGGATCATTTGGAAGTTAGGCCCCCCTCCTCCTTCCCCCGCCAGCAGGCTATTCAGAAAGCGCAGCGCGCTTCACCCATGCACAGTAGAGAAGCAGCTGTGAAGCTGAAAGGCTTCACTGCCCGTTTCCTTTACAATGAATGGCGGAGGCAGCACCTAAGAGCCAATGGAAACAATGACTGCGGTGCCTACATGGCTGCATTTCAGTACAGTAAGTGTCCCAATATTAAAAGTTAGCAGCTACACTGTGTGTAGCTGCTGACTTATTTCTTTGCTGGGGCGGCTGAACTCGAAAATTTCAAGGCGGATCTTAAACAGAAAGGGGTGTGGCCTTGACAGGAAGGGGTGGGTCATATTTAGATTAGGATGTCACAAGTTTAGTCAGGCCTAGGGCAGCACAAAACCTAAATACACTACTGTCCTGAGGTGTGTGACAGGAAGTCATGTAAATCTGTGGGTGTTGTCACAGACGGGCATACATTTCTGCCTTGTTTAGACAATACACCAATTGTTACTAGGCGTCGGCTGCAAATGTAGCCAGAAAATCCTAAAGGCCGTTGGAAAACTTCAGCTGTTCAGAATGAGGCAATTAAAGCCTCCAAGTAGTCCAGAGGATTACCACCGATTTTCTGCCTCCTGAGGTTTTCTGAGTGAAGCAGAGCAGCGTACTGAAAGTCTTCTGAGAAGGTGAGGAGAGGATTGATTTTTCTGTGTGATAAAAATCAAAAGACTATTGTTTTTCTGTTGTATGACCAGCAGTGTCTGCCCAGCACTAGGCTGTGCCAGACCCCATAGATAGGTTCCTGTGTGGTGAAGATAGACGCCCCAAGTGGCCAGGGTTTATTTTATGTTTGATTTTGTTTATGCCGTTTGGATGCTTACATTTGTTTCCAGCAAGATGGAAGAATAAACCAAAATCTTTGTTTTCAACCGTCTTCGACTGCCTGTCTGTATAAATTCAGTGTGTAGCGAACCCATCCAAGGGGTCACACACCCCGCTACCGAGCTAACCCCTTACAGGTATTAAAATAAAAACAGACCCTCCCATTTTAAGATCACTATGATAAAGGACGTGGTATATCAAACAGCAATTTGCAAATAAAACTTCTGATAGGATGAATGTAACGGATGTCAATCTCTGTGGGACTTGAGCACATGTACAAGAAGCCTAAGGCTATTGTAGATGGTGAAAGATTTAACATATTTTACCTACCCTCCACGAATTGTTCATTGTGCACAGAGTAGGACACATTTTAACATGTAAAGCTTTTTTGAGCATTCCCCATTGCTGGCGGTGGCAGCACAAGTCCCCTGCTCTGAATTTAAAAAAAAAAAAAAAAAACTGGGTAAAATTTGAGCCTGTCCCTCTGCCTGATTGCAGTGTACAGCAGCTTGATTCATTTTTATATGTGTAGTTGAACATCGGAAGTGTGCTAGTCTAAATTAAGGCAGTGTCTAATAAACTGTATGAATGTATCCTCGAGAGCACGGAATGACAATGTCATTTTACTGAAAATTCCTCACTCGACAAGAATATGTCATGTTTATGTGATAGGGACTGGAGGACGGCTGTCGGGTATATGGGTGCCAGACACACAGATATATATATTGATCAAGTCATGTACATTGCAGCATAGATGGAAGGGAAGCAGAAAATGATTACATTAAAAAAAGGCAAATCCCAGGAGGAAGGGGGGGGTCAACCTGCCAAAATAATAAAACGGCTAAACTCCAGGGTTTCCACTTGGAAAATGTATTTTAGAAAATGTTTGACTTATCTTGGTTAACAAGAATGGTGAGAGTTCAAAAAAGGGTAACATTGTTGCTGAATAAATTATTCTATTGCAACAGTGTTCCTGCCTGAGGTTTATATATATACAAGAGCTGCAATTACTCCTCGAGTAGCAATTTAATTATGCTTTAATATGTTTAATATTTTTCACAAGGTGATTAATGGAAACCTTTTACGAAAGGTTATATGAAAAACAATGGGGTTTCCACTATTGAACGCTCCTTCCTAAAATGCCAATTTCTTGGCTGCCATGCTAATTAAATGGCTTCAATCATTTTTTTTTACATGGAAGAAAGATATACATACTTATTCAGGGTTATTGAGCCTAAAACTGTCAAAGGGAGATTTGAACAGTTTCGTAATTTTAATGTTTTGTAATATAAACCAGCCCACCGAATTATGATGTAACACATAAATAAGGGGGGACTATGTCTGCGAGACCAATTCCTGAGAATTTCTTGTTGATGATGAAACACATGGGGGCAGAACTTTCAGTTTGACATTACATCCAGCCACTCTGGGCTCTGTGCGGACTCTGATGCAAGGAAGGGGCTCTGTGCGGACTCTGATACAAGGGGGGGGCTCTGTGCGGACTCTGATGCAGGGGGGGCTCTGTGCGGACTCTGATGCAGGGGGGGCTCTGTGCGGACTCTGATGCAGGGGGGGCTCTGTGCGGACTCTGATGCAGGGGGGGCTCTGTGCGGACTCTGATGCAGGGGGGGCTCTGTGCGGATTCTGATGCAGGGGGGGCTCTGTGCGGACTCTGATGCAAGGGGGGGCTCTGTGCGGACTCTGATGCAAGGGGGGGCTCTGTGCGGACTCTGATGCAGGGGGGGGCTCTGTGCGGATTCTGATGCAGGGGGGGGCTCTGTGCAGACTCTGATGCAGGGGGGGGCTCTGTGCAGACTCTGATGCAGGGGGGGGTCTGTGCGGATTCTGATGCAGAGGGGGGCTCTTTGCGGACTCTGATGCAGGGGGGGTTAAATATAGGATCCGCCCCGGTTGTCAAATGCTTTAGGTACGCCCGTGGCAGCAGGCCCAATATTGGCTGTGGACAATGATCCGCCCCGTTGCCGTGGTGATTGTTGTTGGTCCATGGAGATGTGTGCAGTGTATGCAGAGGAGAGAGCGAAGAAGGTGAGCGGCGAGTGATTGGGGGGGGGGGGGGGAAATCAGAGGATAATGTAATGTACAGATCGCACGACTTCTTCCCAGGCTGTGCTTGATCGCTCTTCACAGAAGGTATATTAGTCAGCGAGTGTCCCCTCCACCCCATACAATCAATGCATAGAATGCGCCCCACAATCATACACAAGAACCCCAACTATTACATGTACTTCTCCCCCCTCTGGGTGTACAGGGATACTTCAGCCGATTATCAGGGGGGGTAAAATGACGGCTCAAGCTACCATTGATACTGCCCTCTTCAACATTTCTCCACCCTTCACTGTACACCGAATGTGCCCCCCCCCCCTATCGAATTCAGGAGTATGTAATGTGCAGGGGTCAGCAGTGTGTAATGTACAGGGGTCAGCAGTGTGTAATGTACAGGGGTCAGCAGTGTGTAATGTACAGGGGTCAGCAGTGTGTAATGTACAGGGGTCAGCAGTGTGTAATGTACAGGGGTCAGCAGTGTGTAATGTACAGGGGTCAGCAGTGTGTAATGTACAGGGTGCAGTGGTAAGGAAAGAAAGTACAGGATGCAGGGGTCAGGAGTATGTACTTTACAGGGTGCAGGGGTCAGGAGTATGTACTTTACAGGGTGCAGGAGTGTGTACTTTATAGGGGTGAGAGTCATGTTAGAACAAGGACCAGAATGAATGAAGGTGTTCACTGTACACTCTGTTAGAAAGAGGCCCCCTCCAGGTCCCATTATACTCCTTTGTAGTCTCTAATGGGGCCTGGAGTGGACGCTTTCTAACAGACTCTCTGTTGTACTTTGTTTAAAATGTGGGAGTGAGGCAAGGGGTGGGTCATGGGCGGGACCTTTATTTGGTCTGGGGCCCTGAGTGTTGTCAGCCCGGCCCTGCTAGCAGCTTTTATTCAGGTTTGTGTGTAGCTTACCGGTCATAGCAGTTGAAATCATCTAACCAACAGCCTTTCTTCACAAGTTCAATGAAGCCAGAATTATTCCTCCAAGATGCATAGCAATGAAGCCGCTTGTCCTTCTCTCCATCACACCTTTCCACACCACTCTGGTTGGTCTTCTCTGCCTCCCAATTGACGTTGTAATAGATGCACTCTCTGGGATCCTCTTCATTGTGCCCAGAGCCTGTGTGAAAATAAATTACATTTTAGAGATCCTTTTCTTTATCTTAAAAAAAAAAAAAAAGAAAGAAAAGAGCTCTGGACAGTAAACGCTTTCTTTTGAATTTGCTATTTTTGCAATTGGTGAATCTACAAGCGATACACAGATGAGAACGCATACAAATCATCAGCTTATGTAAAGAGCATTGTATTTCAATGGCAAAAAGAAAAAGTAGTGACCAGCACACAGCCTGTAAAACAACCAGGGCACCGCCCTCAAAGGATTGGCGCATGCGTTATGACAAGTCCAACACACTAATCTTTCTAGAATTAAAAATTCTCAGAGCACAGAAATGGAACTTATAAACAGAATATTTATGCCAAAATGTTCTTCAGAACTCTACATGAAGGGGTCCAGCCATCGAAAAATAATATTTCGGATCTGGGTTGATGTCCAAAAGTTTAACTGCCCACAACCTCCTCCTAAGTCTCATGCCCCGTACACATGAGCGGTTTTCTCAACTGAATTCCTCTTAAGGGCCCTTTTACACGGGATGGATCCGTGATGATCCGCCCCGTGAACCTCCGCTTGCTCAGCGGGGATCGCTCCGCTGTTCCCCGCTGAGCCGGGTGATGACAGGGCGGTCCCCGCACACTGGGCAGGGACCGCCCTGTCAGATCTCCGCTCTCCCCTATGGGGGTGGTGGGATGAACACGGACCGTCTGTCCATGTTCACCCGATCCGCATTGCAGACGGATGGAAAAATTGGATTTTCCTCCATCTGCAGAATCGGAGGATTGCGGACACTGCAAGCGCTGACACCCGCTAAGGAAAGTGGGTACACTGTGATGTAAGGGAGAGTGGGGGACTCAACTTCTTATGGTGGGGTGGCTCTTGACATCTAATGTAAAGAGGAGGGACTGCGCTGGACATCTAATCTTACAGATACAACTGGCCCTCTTGAGGGCAATAATAATGCCGATGCGGCCCATGATGAAATGGAGTTTGACATCCCTGATTTAGTCCATCAGAGATAACAGTCTTGGGAAGTATGAGCCTTTAAAATGTAAAAATGTTATCCATTTGCAGTGATAGGCCAATGCAACAGTAAAATAGCTTGGTTTTGAAAAATGTCTTATACTTTGAATACAGAATTACTAAGTAGTAGCAAGTATTAAGAAAGGAAAAACTTTGAAAGATAAATTCAGGATAACAGGAAACCAACTGTGTATAATTTATGTGATCTATAAAAGGCCCCTCTTGGAGAAAATGAGCATTGAAATGCATTTAGTTGGCTGTGAAGACCTCATATGGTGCATCGCTAGCTTATTACTTCTTGTGTCCTGAATGTGAAGTGAAGTCAGTTTTCTCCGCCTCATAGATTGCAATACCAGAATCTACCAAATACACAAAAAGTGGTCTTCTAGTAATGGCCATTATTGCTGGACATTGCCTGCAAAAAACTGTCAAGTTGTTCCATTGAAATATTTATAGCCGTTTGTCTTCCAAACACAATATTACCAAAGTCACCCAAGAGCTTCCAATGCACCTCAAAGATGTCCTACCTGCAAGAATAACTGCTTATTATACACCTGTGTCCTTCGACTTCTCACCAGCTACAGTTCCATTTACACCAGTTGGCTCATGGGAATCACTATCATGAATGGCACATCCTGGTTATCAGTAATATCAATTCTATGATGCTGTCCATGTTCAGTATTCTTAATGGGGGACAGCTACATCTGTAGATTGAGGCCTACAATGGGGGACAGCAGCGGATGCAGGGTTCCCACTTCAGTCCTGGAAAAATGGCTCCCTAGTACTTTGTTGAAGACTCTCCTTTGACCTATTGGTCCCTTGACTCTAATTCTGCTGATGAGTTCATAATGGTTAATATTAACTTAAAGTGTTACTAAACTCACAACAGTGAAATCAGTCTGTATATGTGGTAAAGCATGTTCGTTATTCTCATTGTGGAACCTCTCATTGTGGGTTGATCCTCTGCATTGTGTAAAGGGGCTGTTTGATCTGGTCTTTTTGATCTTCCCCTTCTTTTACTGTCCCCAATCCATCTGCTGATAGAAGAGAGCATTGGTGGCACTCTAGCAATACACACCAAACTGAGCATGTGCAAAGAGTTTATTTTGTATCTTTTTGGAGCGTGCATGTGATCGGCAAAGGGCTAATCAGCACTGTCCAGACAGAGGGTCAGGGGTCATGCAGCCTCATAGGACAGGTCAAAGGAGATTGTAAACTCCTTCTACAAGCTTTAACTAGTGCTCAGTTGGAGACTGATGGAAGCAACAAGACCGCTATATACTGCTAATGAGAAAAGGTATGTAGCCGTTTATATTTACTAAAATAATTTAATTTTCATATTCTGTGTACTGTGGGAGACCAGATGTAATGAATGCAGGTTTTATTCTATGAATATGTATTGTTTAGTTGCAATATAGCCGGGTTCTGCCCTCACCGCTGCATCATGTTGGTGGACAGCCTTTCCTTAGGAATAAATAGCATATCAAGAGCAGAACCCAACTGGTAGATTGAAACTGAGATTGCGTGGTACCTACCAAGGCTGTACAGCAAAGAATGGTGGAGTAGGAACAGGCAAGTCTAAAGCCTTGTACACAAGATCGGTTTTCCCGGCGGTAAAAAGTCTGCCGGGAAAACCGAGAACCTGCTCTGTAGCTTTTCCCCCTACACACGGCCGGTTTTCCCGACAGAAAAACTGCCATGAGAGCTCTGGTCGGGAAACACGACCGTGTGTATGCTCCACTGCAGTGTTTCCCTGTAGGTAAACTGCCGGCTTAAAAACATGTTCTCATTTTTCCCTCCAGGAAACTGCGATGAAGCATACACACAGCTGGTTTTTCGCGACCAAAGGCTGTCATGGCAGTTTTCCTGACGGGAAAACATAATAGATAAAGATAATAGTGTTTTAAAACGATTTTCTCTTTGTGTCATGGAATCACCTTGTCACATTGCAAAAAAGATAAAGCATTTTTATAGAGCCCGACATGGCCAACAGTCATATGTACAAGATGAACTCCATGGTACCACCCAACTATAGACTGTTAGCTCATACAATCATGGGTTCAACACAGTGGGTCATAGTCTGCAAAGCGGAACTAACCTTTCTAAGTAAACATTAAGGGCCAGATTCACATAGAGATACGACGGTGTATCTCCTGATACACCGTCGTGTATCTGATTTACTTTGGTCATATCTATGCGCCTGATTCATAGAATCAGTTACGCATAGATATGCCTAAGATCCGACAGGTGTAACTGTGTTACACCGTCGGATCTTAGGCTGCAATTCCAGGCCGGCAGCTAGGTGGCGTTTCGGTTTATTTATGCGCCGATTATGCAAATGAGGAGATACGCCGATTCCGAAACGAACGACCGGCCGGGGTTTTTTTTTTTCGTCGTTTGCGTTCGGCGTTTTCCGCCGTATAGTTACCTCTGCTTCTGTGAGGCGCAGCCAATGTTAAGTATGGCCATCGTTCCCGCGTCGAATTTTGAAATTTTACGTTGTTTGCGTAACTCGTCCGTCAATGGGGCTGGACGCCATTTACGTTCACGTCAAAACCAATGAAGTCCTTGATTTCAAGAGGGAAGGGAATAGATGAGGGACAAGAAAGAAAAAAATAATATATAGGAAGGAAAAGGAGAGGGAGAGAGAGGGGAGAGAAGAGGGGAGAGAAAAAAGAAGAAAAGTGAAAATTAGGAAAAGAAACGTAAGGAAAGCACTCACATGGGCCACATCTGTAAAGTATTAAAGAAAAGAAACAATATCTAACGAGTGGACATTGATGGTCAGACTTTAAGGCCAAGGAAGTAGTTTAAAAAAGTTTTAATTGATAGCATATAAATACAAAAGCAGATACAAAAATAATAATACAAAAAATTGTTATAATTATTAGCCACTGTATATTCCTCAGAAGTCGCCAACGCACGTTTCGCCGTGGGGCTTCTTCAGGACGAAGACGAGGAATGCATGTTTAGCAGAGAAACAGATTTGTGTATGGCATATGGTCCTCAGTGGAGGTATTCATAGGGCATATATGATGCATAGTAAACGACAGCATTCGTCGAAAGTGCAATTTGGCAGAAGTTTTCAAGCGTAACACCAGGAATCTTTGGTAGGCCAATAGGGGTCAAAAGCAAAGGGTCCGTGGGTTGCAGGGCTAGAAAATCCCCGACAAGCTGCACAGCTCACAAAAGACTAATTGAAATGGTCTCAGGCTTGCTGGGACAGCAGATAATGGTCAACATATATAGCATGTGGATCCAAGTGTTCAGACCAGTAACGCCGCTGGTGAGCATACACTGCAGTTCCAACAGAGGGTCATAAAGCAGCGTGGTTAACGAGTATCTGTGTCCCAGGGTGTACACGAGGCAACACGATGTTGCCTCGTGTACACCCTGGGACACAGATACTCGTTAACCACGCTGCTTTATGACCCTCTGTTGGAACTGCAGTGTATGCTCACCAGCGGCGTTACTGGTCTGAACACTTGGATCCACATGCTATATATGTTGACCATTATCTGCTGTCCCAGCAAGCCTGAGACCATTTCAATTAGTCTTTTGTGAGCTGTGCAGCTTGTCGGGGATTTTCTAGCCCTGCAACCCACGGACCCTTTGCTTTTGACCCCTATTGGCCTACCAAAGATTCCTGGTGTTACGCTTGAAAACTTCTGCCAAATTGCACTTTCGACGAATGCTGTCGTTTACTATGCATCATATATGCCCTATGAATACCTCCACTGAGGACCATATGCCATACACAAATCTGTTTCTCTGCTAAACATGCATTCCTCGTCTTCGTCCTGAAGAAGCCCCACGGCGAAACGTGCGTTGGCGACTTCTGAGGAATATACAGTGGCTAATAATTATAACAATTTTTTGTATTATTATTTTTGTATCTGCTTTTGTATTTATATGCTATCAATTAAAACTTTTTTAAACTACTTCCTTGGCCTTAAAGTCTGACCATCAATGTCCACTCGTTAGATATTGTTTATTTTCTTCAATGAAGTCCTTGCGACGTCATTTAACGCAATGCACGCTGGGTAAATTTGCGGGCGGCGCATGCGCTATTCGATCGGCGTGGGAACGCGCCTGATTTGAATAGTACACTCCCCCTAGCCGCGGAATTTGAATTCCGCCGGTGGATTTACGATACGCCGCCGCAAGTTTTGAGGTAAGTGTTTTGTGAATTACCCACTTGCCTCAAAAACTTGCGGCGGCGGATCTTAAATCACATAGGTTACGCGGATCTAAAGATCCGCTAACCTATGTGAATCTGGACCTAACTATTTTTAAAAGTACAGAATCTGGTGCAGCTGTGCATGGTAGCCAATCAGTTTCTAACTTTAGCTTATTCAATTAAGCTTTGACAAAAAAACCTGAAAGCCAAGTGGTTTATTTGCAGAGCTGCAAAAAACACAGTCACTTCCAGCGCTAAAAGGTCTTCCAAGGTGTGATGTAACAGATATCAGATAAAATGGTGGTGTAAAAGGTATATATGGTATCCCAAAACTAGGTGGTTGCTGCCTTCCTCAGATGGGGTAATCCCAAAGGAACTACAAGAAAAACAGAAATGCAAGGCACGCACACCTAGTGCATTACTAGAGATAATTTAATAATAAAAACATTTTTAGTATAAAAGTGGGTACTCACAAAATGCAAATGACATGGACATGCACAGAACACGGGATACAGCCAACGCGTTTCGGGGGGCGCACCCCCTTCCTCAGAGCTAGGCCTAGCAAAGTTTTGAATAACTTTTTAACCACATTCATTGAATGTATAAAGAACAGTTTTCTTTGGAAAATCTACTAGTGTATAGCCAGATATATATTACCCAATAATGCAGCTGTATTCAATCACTTTACTTAGGGACATTTAGCCCTGGTTCACACTGGGTACGATTTGGAACGATTTGAGATGCGATTTGACATGTCAAATCGCAACTCAAATCGGCGGCATTTGCCGGCAATGGCACTGTCCTAATCAGTGCGACGCCGCATCTGCGATTTCAAAAAGTAGTTCCTGTACTACTTTTTGCGATTTCGGGCCGCGATTTACATTAAATTGCGGCCAAAATCGCGGTAAAATCGTGCATTTTACCGCGATTTTGAATTCGCAGCAGTGTGAACCTAGGCTTAAGATATCAACTATAAAGAAACCCATATTTCTCTACAAAAAATAGTGTAGACTAGATGACGTTCTTCCAAAATAATCAACAAGTCTGTTGGGTCAGAAGTCAAATCATTATGAAAAACAAATTAGATAGCTTTAGCAGGCAATGTATGCAAAATATTAAAAGCAATGCGAAAGGGCGCATAGAATCCAAGAACAATGCCACAAAGTTGGAATCACATTTCTTGGGAGGAAAAGGTACACCATTAATGGGCTTTGTGTAGGCAAAATATAGAAACATTTTCAGAAAACTGCTGAAGGTTCACATTACAGCTTGAAACGTGTGTTTTACTCATTAATGACTATGTTTGCACTGTTTACGCAGCTTTCCATTGCTGTCAATTACCCGGGTCACATTCTTTTATCCTTGCTGTAGGCAACGATACGGCATAAACATAGATATGGGGAGGGGGCCTTCAGCAAGACCCGGCAATCAACCGAGAGACTCAAGCCACACAGAGGGCAGTGAGCTACTCTGCAATCAAATGACACGAAGCCTATGATTAGGTGTTGTGTTATTTAGTTCACTTCAGCAAACTGCACCATATTCAAGAAAGAAAAGTCGTTTTTACCCAAATTTCTCTGTACAGACATGGCCAAAAATTGAGAATGACACAAATATTAATTTTCACAGAGCCTGCTGCCTCAGTTTTTAGAATGACGATTTGCATATATACTCCATGAATGTTATAAGCGCTGCGTAAACTGTAGGGCAAAATCGTGGGTGCGCGATATACACCGATACCCGATTTCCTGGACGTACAGGACGTGAGCGCGAGAGTAGCCGAGCCTGCCCGACTATACACGAGTGTACCTCGCTCGGTATATGCCGGCGCAGTAGTCAAACTTGGCGCGGGAAAGCGGGGATCGAGCAGGGAGGACGCTGCAGAAGGACGCCGGACCCGACGAAGAGGACACCCGAAGCCGCAGACGGACCCGACGAGGCCGCCGATGGACGCCGCGCAAGACACCAAAACTAAGTACTAAAATGTTTTTTTACAGGAATGTCGGGTCCACTTTAGGGGTGTGCGCTATACGCCGGAGCGCGCAATACCCCGATAAATACGGTAAATCCTGTATAATAATAATAATAATTATAAAGAGTGATCAGATGAATTGCAACTACTGTATTTATTGGCGTATAACACTCTCTTTTTTACTCTGAAAATAGAGGGTAAACTGTGGCTGCGTGTTATACGCAGGGGACTGTGGAAAGTATTTCTCCTGAAACTTCCCTCTTAAAGTTAGGGTGCGTGTTATATGCCTGTGCGTGTTATACACCGATAAATACAGTAATTGCAAAGTCCCTCTTTGCCATGAAAATGTATCTAATCCCATAAAAAATAAAAATGTCCACGTCGTTTGTGAAGAAGGCTTCAGGGAACCCAACAAATGCCAGGACCATCGCCTACAAATGATTCAGCTGTGGGATCGGGACACCACCAGTGCAGAGCTTGCTCATGAATGGTAGCAGGCAGGTGTGAGTGCATCTGCCTGCATAGTGAGGCAAAAACTTTTGGAGGATTGGCTGGAGTCCAGAAGGGCAGCAAAGAAGCCACTTCTCTCCAGGAAAAATACCAGGGACAGACTGATATTCTACAAAAGGTACAGGGGTTGGACTGCCGAGGACTGGGGTAAAGTCATTTCTCCTTGTCCGGAGAAGATAAGGTGAGCGCTACCATCAGTTTTGTGATATGGACAACAGTAAGGGCCCTTTCACACGTACAGACAAACGGTCCGTTTATTACAAGTCCGTTTACGGACTTGTAATGTATCCCTATGGAATTGCAGACGTTATCGGATGATGCATCCGCTAACGTCCGCAACCATCCGCAAAGATCCGCTTTTGCGGACAGAAGAAAACCCTATTTTTCTGCCATCCGGCGGAACGGATCGGATGATTACGGACACACGATCCGTATTCATCCGATTCCCCATAGGAGAGAGCGGAGGAGAGACAGGGCGGTCTCTGCACTGTGTGCGGGGACCGCCCTGTCCACCGACAGCTCAGCGGGGATTAACTGAGGTATCCCCGCCGAGCCAAACGGGCTAACGGAGCGGATCAATACGGATCCGCTTCGTGTGAAAGAGTCCTAAAGCATCCTGAGACCATTCATGTGTGGGGTTGCTTCTCAGCCAAGGGGGTGAGCTTAATCACAATTTTGCCCAAGAACACAGCCATGAATAAAAAATGGTACAAAAACAACATCCTCCGAATGCAACTTCTCCCAACCATCCAAGAACAGTTTGGTGACGAAAAAAGCATGATGTAGCACCTTGCCATAAGGCCAAAGTGATAACCAAGTAGCTTGGGAAAAAAAACACCGAAATTTTGGATCCGTGGCCAATCCTAAACAGGCAGGGGAACGAAAATCCCGACAAGTTGCGACAATCTCCAAGCATTGATTATCCAAGAATGGGCTGCCATTAGTCAGGATGTGGCCCAGAAGTTGACTGAAAGCATGCCAGGGAGAATTGCAGAGGTCTAGAAAAAGAAGGGTCAACACTGCAAACATTGATTCTTTGCATAAACTTAATGCAATGATCAATAAAACCATTGAAACTTGAAATGCTTGTAATTATACTCTATAGTAACACCTGACAAAAAGATCTAAAAACACTGAAGCAGCAGACTTTGCGAAAATATAGATTTGTGTCATTCTCAAAACCTCTGGCCATGGCTGTACTTTCCATTCACCCCCAACCCCCAGGATTGCTCCCGACTCACGATCAGTTAACAATCACAAGACAAAATAGAATTTTTTTTTTACTGTATAAAAAAAAAAAGAATTTTTTTCTTGCTTATATACCAGCACATTTACAAATACAAAGGAAAGGGATGCACTTTAAAAAAAAAAAAAAAACCTGTATGCACATACACTACCTAATGTTTGCAGTCCCCCAGGAATTGAACACAGAACTTACATTGTTTTATTACCCCGCTGCTGCCCACTTAATGTTTCCCATAACAGCAGTCTGGAAACTACTGCAATAAAGACCATATGTTGCAATGCAAATTGCCCAAAAGTTTATAAAGCTCTCCATTGTCAACTGCCAATAGCAGCCATTGGACAATCAAAATACAGTGCTACTCATTTCATTTGTGAACAATTACTACAAAAATTGGAGTCAATAACTGGAAGCATCTGAATTTCTTTAGAAAAACTCTAATGACAGTCATACATTTTAATGTGAATTGAAAATGCCAGCATAATTTCCCTTTTGTGCTGTAGAGGGAGCTCGTGCATTTTACTGCTGTCAAAGCAAGTCAATACATGGATATAGTAAAAAGTAGACTGCATGGGATTAGGGGTTGTCACATAAATAACACGGTGGTTCATATAAAAGAGCTTTTAATAACATTTGCATGTAGAGCTATAAAAGTTAAAGGTGTTTTATGAGAACGGTGTTGAGGTACGGAGGGGGGGGGGGTAAATTCTCCAACAGAACGCCAACTTTCTGTACCATATTGGCAAAAAAAAAAAAACAGGACTTGTGTACTAGCCATATAAAGCCTAAAACAGGCAGGGTGGGAAGTCTAAACACAACTGTATTGTCTAAAGAAGAAGCCACTACTCAAAGTTTCTATTCACTTTAAATTATGTGAAATTATGCACTTCAACCATGTGCAAGAAAACACAATTTTCCTTAATCTATCCTCCATGAATTATATTTTTTGCATACTTACACTGAGCCAGTTTGGCCACATACAAGGGCTAGTGAGGTTCACCATAGGCGTCCACCCTACATACAGTGCAAGACCAAATAGTCTGGGTGCTGTGTGAGCGGCTTCCCCTCTACACATGGACCCCAGGGGATCGCTTGCTGCACACTTCTGCGATTCGTAGAACGCCTTGTATTTTTTTTTCAGTTAATACAAGCTGTTCTCCGGTTGAACAAAGTGAACATCAAGATATTCACCACACCTCCTCTCCCAACCTCCAATAAAAGAACTCCTTGTACACTTAAACCCCCCCCCCCCCCAAAAAAAAAACCTAGAACAAACCCCCCCTTTACTTACCTGACCCCTCGAAAGTCACGTGCCGTGAACGTGCAGGCTTCTCGGCCGTCTTCCCGGCTCATTCATTGGTTGATTAAAAGCAGCGCAGCCATTGGCTCGCACTGCTGTCAATCACATCAAATGACGCAGTACGCCAGGGGATGGGGCCGAGTGATACAGTCGGCGGCTATGGCCACCGGGTGTTTAATGGGAGTGCGCCCGCAAGAACTCAACACCATGCAAGCTTGCATGAAGGTGTTGAGCCCTTGCGTGGAGCCGAGACAGCCGCCGAGGGACCCCAGAAGACCAGGTTCGGGGACACTCTGTGCAAAACGAGCTGCACAGTGGAGGTAAGTATAACATGTTTGTCATTTAAAAAAAAAATGTTTAACTTTAGTAATGCTTTAAGTGAACAGCCTCTATTCCTTTAGGATGGCCAAAGATCAAACTACCGAATCAGCCAAAACTCAAAGCGTGAGCAGCTCTTTCAGCTAGATCTGGATTTTCAAAAATCAATTGAGGCGGTTGTGAAACGTTCGGCCAAACAGTGACGGTGTCTGATAGGTAGTTTGGGTAGTCAGGCAGCTGCTGGTAATATATTGCAGCTTCCCAGTCCTTCGATATGGCGGCTGCATTGGGTTTTATTTTTCAGGTTAACAAAACTTTTTGCAAGTACAGAAGATACCGGTGGATCTTAGAGCAAAAATAATTTAATCTTTCTTCTGTAAACTACTAATCTAAACATTTACTATGTAATGGGGGTGAATAGTGGCAGAGGTGTCATTTGTATCATATGAGGGAGTCTTTGTTCTGTTTATCTACTAATACCATTAGCATAATTTTTTTTATTTTATTTGCACAAGTCAGCAGGGATGCAGTTTGAATGCCCTGTGAGACCCGGTTCACACTGGGGCGACACGACAGGCGGCTCAGCCACCTGACGCGTCGCGTCCCATTCTATGCAATGGAACCGTTCTTAGAAAAAGGTTCCTGTACGACTTCGGGGGGCTGCTCAGGGCGACCTGCATTGACTTCTAAACAGAAGTCGTTTTGCAAATCGCCTCTAAAGTCATCCTCAGGACGACTTGCAGAGTCGCCCCCGAAGTCGTGCCGCTGCTGTGTGAACCAACTCTAAATGTATGGCATCCGACTCCCAAAAATATCTGAAAAGCACATTTCTCCTAAAACATGCAGTGTTTGACTAGCATCGGAATCTGAAGCTTGTGTACACTTAGTAACACCCTTGCATTAAGCTTTTGCAAAGTTCACACTGAAGCTTTCTACAAACACAAAGCACACGTGCTGGAATTGTCAGAGTACTGGGATCCCTGTGAGAGGCAATAAATACCTGCAAGTGTTACAATTACACATTAACTAGCATGATGAACTCTCCTTTTTTTACTTAAGAGTAAGCCTATAAATAAAGCTTACCTGTAGGTTAAATGAACATCTACACGTGCACCGTTTAGGAGCAATTCTAGTAAAACGCAGCCGATGGCGACACTGAGCGATCAGCAGTCATGTGATTGCTCAGTTCTCAGTCTTAGAGCTGCAGCTTAGAGGTGAGTATGGATGATTATTTTTGATTAAATCCATTCTTCTTAATAAATCGTTACATTTATTTTTTAAACACTGTACAAGTGATTACCTGCAGTTGACCTAGTATCAGCGGTATCACACACATACACACAGCTGCCAATTTACGCACCACTTTACATATACAGAGTATATTGTACATTCACGTCAGTTCCTGCCCTCAAGGAGCTTACAATCTAAGGTCCCTATCTCACATTGATACATACATATACTGGGGCCAATTTAGACAGGAGCCATTTAACCTACCAGCATGTCTTTGGCATTTGGGAGGAAACCGGAGTACACAGAGGAAACCCACACAAGCACAAGGAGAACATGCAAACTCCATGCAGGTAGTGCCATAGTTGGGATTTGAACAGACAAGTCCAATTGAATGTACTTTTAGAATAACCTCTATGCTGTGCCAACAGTTTGTTTTGCTCCATGGCCCTATAGCTTTGTTCAAACCATGCCAGGTTCATACTTCCAAGACTCCTAGACACCTATACCATCTAATACAACGTACAAATCCTGACACCTGAATATACATTTTTTACACTTCCCCCCAGGAACCATTTACATGTAGTACATCTAACAGCACATATGAGGCAGATAACATAACAACCTTAGGGAAATGACACAAAGTAACATAATTAGTTCAAGCACTTTTTCTATTGATTTTGAACATTGCAAACTCAAGTCGTTGGGGATTGGGGGGAAAAAAAATGAAACGCTTGGAACTGCAGAACTAGAAAGATCAATTACTAGGAATCAATATTAACGTGAATTGCTCTGCACTTATCTCAAGACTTAAGATTCCCATCAATTGTTATATCATGCGCACTATGGCAATTCTCTAACAAATATATGATCTCTCTGCAACTCTGTATTCAAAGAATGTGACAGTATTTGCAAAGGAAAAGGACATTTAAAGAGTATCTAAACTCAAACAAAAATGTTATATTACTGCAGCTTAAAAAAGGGACACTAGGTTCCAGTTAAAAAAAATAAAATAAAATTAACATGCTATACTTACCTCCACTGTGCAGCTCGTTTTGCACACAGTGGCCCCCATCCTGGTCTTCTGGGGTCCCTTGGCGGCTGTCTCGGCTTCTCCCCGCATTAGCTAACCCCCTTCATGAGAAGCTCCCTCCCAAGGGGGTTAGCTTGCAGGCATGCTCCCGTGATACAGCCAGCAGCCATAGCTGCCAACTGTATCACACGGCCCCGCCCCCCGGCGCGCCACGTCATTGCATGTGACTTACAGCAGCGTGAGCCAATGGCTGCGCTGCTATCAATCTAGCAAATCGACGGCTAGACTCAGAGGAGAAGAGCACCATGGGGGACACGCACAGCAGATTCGGGCTCAGGTAAGTAAAATGGGGGGACTGTCATTGCCAGTTTTTTTTCACCTTAAAGCGGGGGTTCACCCGTACATAACACTTTTTCCCCTTAGATGGATGCTCGTTTTGTCTAGGGGAATCGGCTAGTTGTTTTAAAATATGAGCTGTACTTACCGTTTACGAGATGCATCTTCTCCGCCGCTTCCGGGTATGGGCTGCGGGACTGGGCGTTCCTATTTTGATTGACAGTCTTCTAAGAGGCTTCCGACGGTCGCATCCATCGCGTCACGATTTTCCGAAAGAAGCCGAACGTCAGTGCGCAGGCGCAAGTATAGAGCCGCACCGACGTTCGGCTTCTTTTGGCTACGAGTGACGCGATGGATGCGACCGTCGGAAGCCTCTCGGAAGACTGTCAATCAAGAAGGAACGCCCGCTCCCGAAGACCCATACCCGGAAGCGACGGAGAAGATGCATCTCGAAAACGGTAAGTACGGCTCATATTTTAAAACAACTAGCCGATTCCCCTAGACAAAACGAGCATCCATCGAAGGGGAAAAATTGTTTTATGGGTGAACTCCCGCTTTAATGCATAGGATTTTGGTCAATGCTGCCAGAGTCCAACAGTTAGTGTTCTACCTCATGTTGGAAAAGTCAGTATTTGATTTGTTGCTATGGACAACAGTTTCATATGTATTAGGCGAACAATATGGGGGGGGGGGGGGTGTAGGAAGTACAACTGCTCTAAGGCACACAAGGCCTGGGAACCCAACCAGAATTCTGCTCCCATTTGTTTATGAGCTCAAAAATGCTCATGTTACAGTCGTCTATAGTAAAGGTGGCCATACATACAGATTTTAGCCTTTGGGCACCACCAGTTTTTAAAATACCCAAACAGTGCCTAAATCTGATTGGATGCAGGTGCTGTTTGGCCAACAATTTTCAGCCCAGCTTGTTGAATTTGTCAACTGAAGGATGTCGGTTGCGAGGGTCCTGGCAGGGCCACTAATGGAGCAAATTTCAGCTAGTTCATGAGGAACCAGCTCCACCTAGGAGGAGTGCAGTAAGCCATAGCCACCAGTCACAATTACCACCTCCCTGATCGGACTTCGATCCTAAATTAAATTCGGTACCTCGAGTCCTTCACCTTCATTCTGAAAATGTTATAGAACAAGCGTGTATACAAAAGAGACCGCTTAAAGAAAGCGGTTTATCTATGAGCTTTCTGTCAATCATATTTAACAGCAATGATTTGAGACTGAACAGCTTTAAACATCTGTATACATTTGTATAAAAAAAATAAAAAAAATAAAGTTACAATACTTCTGCATCCGATAACATATTAAATAAACCAGCAGCATACTGCATTCAAGCTAATTTACTGTTACTTCAGGACAAGTCAGAACAGCGTATTATAGATGCCTGTAGGCATCGGAGTTTACATTTGGCTGTGCTGCAGAGACATGCACCAGCAGGCTGTATCTGTATCATGCAGAGATTCAAGACCTTGTGCGGCAAGCCAAAGAATATATCGAAGAATATTTAAAAGAGAACCACCAATAAAAGATAAAATTGTAGTAGCAATCTTACAAAATAATATATCACGATTAGGTATGTTTGTTATTAATTTTTTGTCAAAAATGAGCACCTCCAAGGAAAAACGTAAACATTGAATGGTCAGAGGTGATCACAGTGGGTGTGAAAGTGGCCACTCAGAATAGTGTCACAAACTATGCAGGGCCCACTCTGGGTGGCCTCACAGGCTGGCGAAGGGGCCACTCTGGGTGGCCTCACAGGCTGGCGAAGGGGCCACTCTGGGTGGCCTCACAGGCTGGCGAAGGGGCCACTCTGGGTGGCCTCACAGGCTGGCGAAGGGGCCACTCTGGGTGGCCTCACAGGCTGGCGAAGGGGCCACTCTGGGTGGCCTCACAGGCTGGCGAAGGGGCCACTCTGGGTGGCCTCACAGGCTATGGAAGGGGCCACTCTGGGTGGCCTCACAGGCTATGGAAGGGGCCACTCTGGGTGGCCTCACAGGCTATGGAAGGGGCCACTCTGGGTGGCCTCACAGGCTATGGAAGGGGCCACTCTGGGTGGCCTCACAGGCTATGGAAGGGGCCACTCTGGGTGGCCTCACAGGCTATGGAAGGGGCCACTCTGGGTGGCCTCACAGGCTATGGAAGGGGCCACTCTGGGTGGCCTCACAGGCTATGGAAGGGGCCACTCTGGGTGGCCTCACAGGCTATGGAAGGGGCCACTCTGGGTGGCCTCACAGGCTATGGAAGGGGCCACTCTGGGTGGCCTCACAGGCTATGGAAGGGGCCACTCTGGGTGGCCTCACAGGCTATGGAAGGGGCCACTCTGGGTGGCCTCACAGGCTATGGAAGGGGCCACTCTGGGTGGCCTCACAGGCTATGGAAGGGGCCACTCTGGATGGCCTCACAGGCTATGGAAGGGGCCACTCTGGATGGCCTCACAGGCTATGGAAGGGGCCACTCTGGATGGCCTCACAGGCTATGGAAGGGGCCACTCTGGATGGCCTCACAGGCTATGGAAGGGGCCACTCTGGATGGCCTCACAGGCTATGGAAGGGGCCACTCTGGATGGCCTCACAGGCTATGGAAGGGGCCACTCTGGATGGCCTCACAGGCTATGGAAGGGGCCACTCTGGATGGCCTCACAGGCTATGGAAGGGGCCACTCTGGATGGCCTCACAGGCTATGGAAGGGGCCACTCTGGATGGCCTCACAGGCTATGGAAGGGGCCACTCTGGATGGCCTCACAGGCTATGGAAGGGGCCACTCTGGATGGCCTCACAGGCTATGGAAGGGGCCACTCTGGATGGCCTCACAGGCTATGGAAGGGGCCACCCCTGGATGGCCTCACAGGCTATGGAAGGGGCCACTCTGGATGGCCTCACAGGCTATGGAAGGGGCCACTCTGGATGGCCTCACAGGCTATGGAAGGGGCCACTCTGGATGGCCTCACAGGCTATGGAAGGGGCCACTCTGGATGGCCTCACAGGCTGGCGAAGGGGCCACTCTGGATGGCCTCACAGGCTGGCGAAGGGGCCACTCTGGATGGCCTCACAGGCTGGCGAAGGGGCCACTCTGGATGGCCTCACGGGCTGGCGAAGGGGCCACTCTGGATGGCCTCACAGGCTGGCGAAGGGGCCACTCTGGATGGCCTCACAGGCTGGCGAAGGGGCCACTCTGGATGGCCTCACAGGCTGGCGAAGCGGCCACTCTGGATGGCCTCACAGGCTGGCGAAGCGGCCACTCTGGATGGCCTCACAGGCTGGCGAAGGGGCCACTCTGGATGGCCTAACAGGCTGGCGAAGGGGCCACTCTGGATGGCCTAACAGGCTGGCGAAGGGGCCACTCTGGATGGCCTAACAGGCTGGCGAAGGGGCCACTCTGGATGGCCTCACAGGCTGGCGAAGGGGCCACTCTGGATGGCCTCACAGGCTGGCGAAGGGGCCACTCTGGATGGCCTCACAGGCTGGCGAAGGGGCCACTCTGGATGGCCTCACAGGCTGGCGAAGGGGCCACTCTGGATGGCCTCACAGGCTGGTGAAGGGGCCACTCTGGATGGCCTCACAGGCTGATGAAGGGGCCACTCTGGATGGCCTCACAGGCTATGGAAGGGGCCACTAGTTTTACAAACTATGCATGGGCCACTCAGGATGGCATTACAGATTGTAGATGGGTCACTTAGGATGGTATAACAAACTGTGGAATGGGCCACTCAATGACATCGCAGGCAGTGGAAGGGGACATTCTAGATGGTGTCACAGGCTGTGATGGAGTCCACTCTGAATGAAGCCACAAACTGTGGAAGGGGCTTTTCTGTATGGCGGCACGGACAACCTTTCGTTTCTGGCTGTAGGCCAACTGCTTGCGAAGCAGTGATGTTTCTTCTATACAGTGCATACCGTCCACAAGCAACAAATAGCAGATGTGTCTTTTGTTAAAAAAATATTCTGCATAAAAAGAAGTTTCTTTTTTCCTACAGAGCAACAGCAAAACTTTTTACGGAAATAAACTGAGATACCCAAACAATTCCCTTCAACCTGAACAGACAACGTTCACCTGATCTTCTTTATCCCCCACCGGTAAATTATGGCAATCCAACGGAGTGTCAGAGCCGACCTGAAAACTGGTTGTTAAAAGCACATTTGGATAATCTGCTCCCAGCTTGCAGTCAGGTCAATGAGGACAGATGTAGCGATGAATGATAATTGTGTTACCTTTTGACACAGAGAAGCAGCAAAGCTATATACTGCTTCATTGCCTATATAAACAATACGACAAAGGGTGGAGAACCATCCTCATGTATGGATAGAACACAGGTAGAATTATGCCATCTTCTAGAAAACGATGACTCAAGACATATGTAACCTGCGGATAATCCGATCATACATGATACAAAGCCGATTCCCTGAAAAAAAAATGGAAGAGGATTCACGCTTTTGCAGTACAAATATTTCCATATATACGGCTTTTACTTGGTAAGGCAGCACAGTAATCCATTGCAACCAATCCCAATTCAGTTCAAGCAGTTTATTTAATTACTATTCAGTTCTGCCCTTTTCATGCTTTTTTTTTTTTTTTTTTACACACTGCCAACGTGTCCTAATGCACTTCAGAAAAGCATACAGAGCCAATCACAGTAGTCAGGACTGTGAGCAATTTATTATGTTTTATCACTACAAAAGCAGGACAGACATACTGTAAAGCCCTGTACACACGGCCAGGAATCCCGTCTGAAAACCGGAAGTTTTCCCGACGGGATTCCTGCCAAGCTTGCCTTGAAAAGCCATGTATACACACGGCCACACAAAAGACCCGCTGTTCTTTTGAATGGCAAGAACGCGGTGACGTCAAAGACTACGACGAGCCGGATAAATTACATTCCATGCTACCGCACATGCGTCAAATTGTTATCGAGCATGCATGGTTTATTTCCCCTTTAGATAAGCATACAGGCGACCGATTTCTTGGCAGGAAATACTCTGCCGGGAATCCCGACAGGAAAATAGAGAGCAGGTCCTCTATTTTTTCCGGCAGTTTTCCTGTCGGGAAAACTGCTAGGGAGCAATCACACGGCTGGGAAAAAAAGGACATAAATAATATTTGGGAACAGTGTCACGCGACTGCACAATTGTCAGTTAAAGCAACACAGTGCAGTGGCCGGGAATGCCTGGAGGAGCACAATCCCTGCCCCCTACTCGTGATTGGAGAAATCAGAAATCCCACCTCTTGTGTCCAATCACTGTGCTGTGATTCGTTACAGCACAAGCTGGTTTTTGGGAAGAGGGGGGGGGGGGTGCGTCCCTGAATGGTAGTTCAGAAATGTGGTCACCCTACCCCCCCCCTCCCAAAATTGTAAACATGTTATATTGACATGTTCTGTGCAATGGTTTTGTACAAAAGCAGTCACTCACCTACTTTTCAGTGGTCCCCGCCAGCGTTCTTGGCTCCTCCTCTTGTGTCTTGCCACTTGCTATGGGGGCACATCTGCAGTCTTGCTCCCAAGCCGGGTTGTGCATATCCATAGTCACACAGCGTGGCTCGGCCCATGCTCTCCATTCCCTCTTCACAAAGTTTGATTGACAGCAGCCGGAGTCAATGGCTCCGGCTGCTGTGTCTGTGTCTTGTGAGGAGAGGAACAGAGACCAGGGCCCCTGCAGACATGCACAGAACCGGCTCTATATAGGACCATGGTAAGTATTTGGGCTTTAACAACTTCTCTTATTTGCTCCTTTTGGTCTGTTGATCCTACCAGAAATCCTGGGAGCTGATAAATTCTTCTGCTCTCCACCTATGTAGACTGTTCCCAGCTACCTCGGTGCACTACAGAACACCCCGCCCTCATAATATAGAGAATGGGGGACAGAGGCGTCCAGTAACCCATCCTAGAGTAACAATGCTTCTTCTCCACAGAAGCAGTACAGTGAGTGTTGTCATCCTAGAACAGGAAGTGTTTCATTGGCAGGATCACCAGCTGAAAAATGAACAGAAGTCTAAACAGGAAAATAATGCAGCCACCACATCTAGCACTAGTAAGCTGTAATATATTATATTTCTGTTATTGGGTTTATGTAGACTAAGTTTTTATTTATACCAGTCTCCTAAACAGCAATAGCAGAGCACTTGATAATGTCTTACTTGGAAGAACTACCTGGCTTCAACAACTTTATTGGTTTGCTTCTGAATTTTACAATTACGGGTCTACCTTTTATGTGATGAGAATACTAAAGCGTATATGCCTGGTCCCCCTCATCCCTCCATATCGACATGCTAATCACATTTAAAGCGTTGTTCCACCCCCCCAAAAAAAAAAAAAAAATATGTAAACCCAGCAGATACACATACTGCAGCAATGTCGGCACCCGCAGCCGATGTTTCCGTCAGCTGCGGGTGCTGCCGTCGCTATTGTGAGGGTACCCGGCAGTGTAGCCTTTCGGCTTCACGCCGGGAACCCTATTGCGCGGGGACCGATCCTCTCTCCTATTGGCCCGGCGGCCGGGGGAGGGAGAAGGGAGGAGGTGGGAGCCCCGCGCTGACGTCACGGGCCGTGGCCTGGACTCCCGGATGTGAAAAAGGATACCTGTCAAAAACAGGTATCCTGTCCCACCTCCCCCAGAAAGGTGCCAATTGTGCCACCGGAGGGGGGGGGTAGAATCCGATGAACGGAAGTTCCACTTTTGGGTGGAACTCCATTTTAAGGGGGGGGGGGGATCCATTTCCATTACATACTTCATTTTAGATCCGATGATGTCATCAATGGATTGCTGTGCTATGCAATGCAGGCAGATACTGACTGTTGGGAGAGGCCAGCAGGGTGCTGTACATAGGATGTGGACTCTCGAGAGGAATACCGAGATGTTTTCAGGAACCTAATGAAAGCAGTGGCCTGGATGGGTGCCTCAATGAGTGGGTGCCTCAATGGGTGGGTATCAGTCTGGAGGGTGTTCCTAGGAAGACCACCCTAGACAACACCTGCATGTAATGCTGAGCCTTCATGATTGAAAAGAAATGAATGAATAAAATGGTGAATGAATGAATAAAAGGGTTAGGTCGGGGACTGAGTAGGAAAGATCTAGAAGATGCTGGATGTCCTCCAGCCAGAAAATTAAGCAGGCTCTTAAGTGACTTGTTGCAGCTTCTAATGCATATTGCGAGAAACTCACAGTGTGCAGTGAACCCAGAGTAAGCACTTTCAGTACAGGAGAGGAGCCTCTACAACTGTGCAAGACTGACGAAACGTCTGGAGTTGAACTTTAAATATGCACTTGTCTCTACACGTGAAAAAAAGCCTGTCCATGATTTGGCAGTGAATGAGTTCAGGGTCTTTCTGGATGCATTGGCTTGCTGACTCGGCCCGTCGACTAGAAAACAAGCGCTGGGCATGTTTATTTTCCAGACAAAGTCCAGTTAAAAAGGAATCAGGCTTGAATGATCTTTGTACGCTGACCTCAGAAAACCTGCACATGCAATTCAGAAACCACCAGCTGAGCGTGATCAGAACACCGCCGACCATTACAATGCACATTAGCTTTCATTCCGCATTTCTTCTTAACACCTAGGCACAGATAGAAAATTACCATGTTTTAATATCCTCTCCATGCATGAGTACCGGAGATTTGATTGATAGAAAATGCTGGAGAAGAAGCATTTGCTGTTACTGAGATCACAAATGGTTCACTTAACACCACCATGTTGTCTGCTGCCAGGGAAATACATTTCTATAAGCAGGCTTTATTTTTCTATAAATGTTGAATAAAACATTCAGGCACACTTAATTTAACATTTATCAGAACATTGATGGGCTTATTTGCATTCAGCTGTACAATCGTATGCTATGATACTGCTTTTAGAGCTTTAGATGAATAAAAAATGGTGATACTCCATTTATGTTGTATAATTTATGTACGAGTGGGACATCCATTGGTTTTCATATTGAAAAAAAGGAGACCAGGATATTACAATATGTGCACTGTATATTGAATGCAACTACCTCAAGTGTTGTAAATTGATAAACCCAATAAAAATTGGAGGATAAGGTCTGCTTTGAGTTTCTTATATATTGGTCATATATACACAGTGTGATGGACAAGGAATGCATTGGGTAGTATAAATGTGTTTTTAGATCAGTAGTAATCGGCTTACTTGACAGAGAGCCTCAAATGTGGCCTCTAATATTGCCAAAAGGCTGCACAAAATATTACGGTAATTGAATGTAATGGTACAGAAATCGGTCAGTGACCGCAGACATTGCTTTGGAAGTTTCCCCTTGCAGATCAGTAAAATGATGCCGGTCTGATTCTGTACAGAATTCCTGTTTTCATTGCAGTCATTTCATCCAGATAACACGGCTAATAGAAAATATGTATTCTTCCCATTGCAATCCCCTTAAATAAACAAACCCATTTTTTTTATATAGAAAAATGCCTATAGTCTAACAAATGAAACCATCCCTGAGCTCTACATCTTGTGCAAGTGAAAACACGGTAAAATGTATATTATCAGCAGTGATTGACGGTGATTTACATAAACCACATGCAAATATATGAGATTACATAACCTGGCAAACACTTACAAAGCCATATCCAATTTGCCTTATCTCTCCAAAACACGGTTATTAATTAAACTGCCATCCTTCCTACTTGGGAAAAAGGACGTTAGCCAAGAAGCTTGCAAAGAAATCAATATTAAAACAAATAGCATGTGCCAAGAAATAAAACAAGCCATTATGAATATGTATGCGTGTTTTATAAAATGAACACGTTGGTATTCCTCCTAATGGCTTGCTCACCTCTACCCACAGCACGCCATTCAATAGGTCTTCTACGCAGCGCACCGCGCTCACACAGACTTTTCATTTTATACGCTTCTACAGCTGTCACAAATACTCTGCTAGGGAAAAGCATTGTCTAGCTCTGAATCAAATTATTTTATAGAACATCGCTAAGTATAAATCCATTTTTTACAGATTTTCTGGCACAAATCACAATCCATTGAAGAAAAAGTAAATATTCTTTGTGAAGAAAACAGAAGCACATAAACAGAAGCAGTGGTTAACTTTCCACATTCTAAACGCACCCACAGACAAAAGAGGGAACTGTGTAGACACAACCAGACCAGCCTCAAGCACTTCTGACAACCTGCATGTTCATAAACATGAATGCTAAGCTTAGATCAAAGGTCTGGGGGAAGTGCACAGGACAAAAGCACTGGCATGGCTCAGGAAAGACAACACTGACTGGACAAGGCCTTCTAACCTAATCTGATTGGATAACTCCTAGAGGCATGACGGATAGTGGTGCGTGCACATGCACCAGCAGACGCAATATCTTCATTTGATCTGATAGTCTTCAGCAGTGGTCTCCAAACTGCAGCCACTGGCCACAGTCTTGCTTTCCTCTTGTCTGAAAGACTGTAAACTGGCCCTTTAATCTTGAGAATGGGTACGTTAAAAAGAGACCATGTCACCCAAATATTCATATTAACAAAAAATTCCCATAAGCTTCCTACAGTGCAAATTAAAAGCTACGACAAGTCAGATAGAGCACACCTCATTTTCTGGTAGAACATCGAGCCTCACCCAGCCAGGGTCTCCAAACTATGGCCTACAGGCAAAATTCGCACTGCACGATTTTATTCTTCCCACAGCTAGTGTTCATGGCCTCTTACACAGGTCAGCCTACTGCCTCCGTTTCTTTCCAACATCCACAGCCACTTCCAATTTCAAGTGCAGGGACACTCTGATGGGCCCCCTGATGACTGGGGGGACAACGATGGGGACCCAGAAGTATGGGGGGGGGAACTCTTATGGAGACCTTGATGTCTGGGGGGAAGTGAACAACTCTGATGTACAGAGAAAGTTTGATGGGGACCCTGCTGTACAGGGAAGTTTGATGGGGACCTTGATGTCTGGGGGGAGGTGGACAACTCTAATGTATGGGGAAACTTTGATAAGGACCCTGTTATATGGAGGAAGATTGATAGTGACCCTTATATATGGAGGGACACTGATATAAGGGGGGTGTCATGGATATGCAGTAATGTTTGTCTGTCAGCTTACCTCCTCCATGTGCTCACCTTAGAGGCCAGCCACTCTCATCTGGCTGCTTAAGTAATCTCTCCTCTAGCATGGCTCCACCCCAGGCTCTATCAGGGAACTCTATATTAACCTGTGCACTGCAAGCCAGCCGTGCTGATCAACATTGTTTGTTAAGCTATTGTGTGTTTGGTTTCCTGCTTGCCATGTGCTCTACATTTGTCTCGGTTACCGATCTTGGCTTGTTCTAGACTATCCCCGTCTGCTTGTGAACTTGACCTTTGGTGTGTCCTTTGTTTACTCTGGTCTGCTAGTTGCCCTGACCTTTGGCTTATCCCCCTCTATAGACTACTGTGAGCGTGAGCTGGGGGACTCTGGTGGCCGCGACCTGGATCCAGTTGCAGCCCAGTCCATCCTCACCACTAGAGGCTCTGGTGAACACCTGCTGGATCTTAGGCTCTAGCTCCCTGTGGGATCCCTGTTAGTGCTCCAGTGAACCTACCTTCCTTAGCCACCCAGTGTTATGTCCGCAGCAGTCAGCCGTAGGGTCCACTACCTTAGCAGTGCAGTCCTGACCCCAACAGTGTGCATCTGTCACCTGACCGCAGGTTACCTGACAGGGGGTTTGCTCTGCTGGGGACCCCAATGTACAGGGGGAACTTTTTGATAAGGACCCTAATGTACAGGGGGACTCTGATGTATGGTGGGGGTCACAAATATTTATAAAATATAGAATGTGACCACCAAACTGAAAAGTTTGGGGACACCTGATATAGCCCTTTCCTCCCCAACTATACTGTCCCTAGCCGTCCCTTTCATTCATTAGATTTCAGTTCTTTCAATCATGAAGGCTCAGCATCCCATGTACTGGGAAATCTTGCATACGAAGAGGTCACCAGGGAATTATACTTAATGTACACATTGAAGCACTCGATTTAGGAAAATCTAATAACTAAAACGTATATTGTTGGCAGCTCCATATGAATGAAGATCTGTCTACCTACACTGCTGTGGAAAAAGGGTAAACTGAGAAATGTTCATATTTTTTCTATGACTATGTCTAAAATGTGAGCCGATTCTAAGATAAGCCATAACAATAAAGACCGGCCTGCTTAACAAAACCCACACATTCCACCTTTACATATATCTTTATGGAACTGGTGTATACTTTCAAAGTCATTGACGGAAATAGGTTTGTGAGCCTCTAGAATAATGACATAACCATATGCCTGAACGTCTGATGTACACCATGGAGACATTTTTACACGGATGCCTGTAAACAAAACAGAACCCATTGTATTGGATTTCCTGTTTATTGCTGAAGAAAAATCAGTACTACAGTGATGGATATATTTACATAATGGTGAACAGCAGCCCTGACCTTGCTCCTGCACTGAAGTCTTCATCAATTTATCAGCATTATGGCTGCTTGCAAATCAGCAACTAACCCAACAACTGCTTATTCCTGAGTACACAACAATAACAGATGAAGGTACAGTTCTGTATGCAGCCTGAACAAGTAAAGAACACCCCCCCCCCCCAAAAGGAGGATCCTGTTGCATATTTTTAAGGACTGTAACCCCTCCCCCTTTTCTGCTTTTCTATAGCACATCAAGGAGCCAACTGCCTGATTAAAAGTGGTTGTTAACCATCACAAATGAGGTAACAAGCCTCAGGAGATGAAGCACATCCCCCTACACAAGTTGCACCTGTTTATCTGCGGCAATCTCTCTTCCCTAGCCAAAGTATAGAATATATACCGCTTGTCTGAGATTTCAAAAAGCAGAAGGCAGTGAGCTAAAAGTTACACCCTGCAGAGCGCAGCGAGAGCCGACTGGAGGGAAGACACACCCTGGGCCGGTGCTAGACTAATTTGTGCCCCAAGCAAGACCAGTAACTTGCACCCCCCCTACCTCCATAAAAATGTGCGACAACAAGTAGAAAAATCCTGCCCTAGGGAGGAGTCCACATGCCCAGTATGATATATATCCGCTTTGATGTCACCAGAGAAGGGAGAACACACATCGACACTTCACCGACAGCTCCAGTAACCTGGCTTCACACTTCCGAGGTCAGCGAGGCAGCCGGCCTGCCCCAGAAATGATTTTTCAGGCAGAGCTGCGCTAATGGGTGGGCGGCTGTCAGCTGGACAGGGAAGGTGTGCTTGGCAAAAGTAGGGGGAGATGTGTACCAGGGGGTGGACATGGTGCTCACATGCTCCTCCTCTGCCCACCCAACTGTAATCGGACTCCTGGGAGCCAGCTCGGTGTCGCCCTCCTCACATGGCAAGCTGCTGCTGGCCTCAAGCGTCCCCTTGCTAGGCATCCTGTTGCATTCTCCAGATTGGCCAGCATTAAGGCAGACAGCACCCCAGCTACATGTAGGGTGGCACCCTTCAGCCCCTCGTGTTCCCCAGCCAGGCTAGCAGGCAAACCAACAGTCGTGGCAGTGTCCTAGGCAGCAGAGCACCAGCCCTGGACGCACACCCCTTCACATAGCACACAGTAACAGAGCCGAGGCTGTCAATCACAGGCTGTGTGCTGGAGCTCCCTGCCTGTTCATCATTTTACCTCTCTGTATCAGGAAAACTTGTCAGAAGAGACTCATGCAGATAGCAGAGGAACGAAGCAGCAGACAGAAATTATATTTAGTGCTTTGGATTGAAACAAGTACACACTATAAAAAGGGATATGCTTTATTTGTGTAATGTCAGAGGTTTACAATTATTTGCATCCTGAATTTTTGCTTTCAGTACTGAAATTAAAATTTTGGTGCACCACTAATATTGGCCTGCAACACACTACACAGTCTTCTAATGTACCATCTCATAAGAACAGACATTTTGGCGTTTACAAAATCCAGACTCTCAAAAGAGAAAAAAAAATGCATGTCATTCATACGCTATAAAACACACTATAAACTGTATTAGCATTTCAGGACAGAAAGCGATCATGACTACAATGGGATGAATGTCTAGACCTCCATTTAAAGCTGGCACAGCGGCTGACATTGGTGTACTGCTTTTAGCTGAAGTGCGCAGACACAGCTGTGACAACTTCCAGCGTATCTTCCACGATAGTAAGCAGAGACAGGACAGCATTACAGAGTGACAAGAAGGGGTGACATCTATTTACTAGGCAGAAGGAAGAGGAAACTTAGAAAATAAATGATATTCACTTCCACCTTAGCAATGGCTGGACAATAAAGAAAAGAGAAGTCGAAATTTCAAATACTTAACCTCTAGGCAACATTAGCCATTTGCACTTGTATGCAAAATCTTACAGAAAACTATAAAATATAACTACATAATTATATATATATACATATATACACACATACACACACACACACACACACACATATATATATATATATATATATATATATATATACATACATACATACATACACACACACACACACACACACACACACAAATACACACACAATGGGGAAGGGTTAGAATACCTGTCAGGTTATTATTACAGCCTATGACTTCCTTTCCCAATGAGAATTGCTTCCCTCATTTCTTGTCCTGATATCCCAAGGGACAGAAAGCGAGGTGAAGTCTCCAAAAACGTGCCACAAAACGCCAGACAAAAACATGCCGGAAGAATTTATTATTCTAGTCTATCCAAAATGGGGGAGAAAACTGAGCTGTATTTGAACTTAAAACTAGAAACCGAACTGACACTTCCTTCCTAGAACGTGTATTAAATTAAACAATTGCCATTCTGTTTTACTTAAAATAGTTGCTTTCACCCATTTTTTTTTATTCTTTGTTGCTTCATGGTGCAGCTTATCTGCTACAACCTCCTTGCATCCACTCCCAATCTTCATGCATGCCCTCCAGTGATGGCTGATTGGCATTTTTCCAAGCAAAGTTTCCGGATAGTGAATTGCAGTGGACCAGGTCTGCATTGGCAACAGCAACAAGGCCTTCATGGTAGAATCACCAGGTATTTAAAACTTAACTTTAGGCAAAACCAAAGAAATTAAATATGTAATGTGACCCCTGTACCGATGTCTTCTGGTTTGGTAGAACTCCCCCATAGCGCCCAACCGTCCCCGATTTCAACGAACTGTCCTGGACTTCAAGGAGCTGTCCCAGATTTGGAACAAAGTCTCTCTGTCCCTCTTTCCCCATCCATGTAGTTGTATATAAAATGCACTTTTTATCTATCAAAAAGTGTTTCCCAGTATTAACCACTTCCCGACCGCCGCATGTAGATATACATCGGCAGAATGGCACGTACAGGCACATTGGCGTACCTGTACGTCCCTGCCTAGACGTGGGTCAGGGGTCCGATCCCCCCCCCACATGCGGCGGTCAGATATCCAAGGGGAGCGATCCGGGACGACGATCGCTCCCCGGAGCTGAAGAACGGGGAGAGACGTATGTAAACACGGCTTCCCCGTGCTTCACTGTGGCGGCTGCATCGATCGAGTGATCCCTTTTATAGGGAGACTCGATCGATGACGTCAGACCTACAGCCACACCCCCCTACAGTTGTAAACACACAATAGGTGAACCCTAACTCCTACAGCGCCCCCTGTGGTTAACTCCCAAACTGCAACTGTCATGTTCACAATAAACAATGCAATTTAAATGCATTTTTTGCTGTGAAAATGACAATGGTCCCAAAATAATAAAAAACGCAGAGGTGATCAAATGCCACCAAAAGAAAGCTCTATTTGTGGGGAAAAAAGGACGCCAATTTTGTTTGGGAGCCACGTCGCACGACCGCGCAATTGTCTGTTAAAGCGACGCAGTGCCGAATTGTAAAAACCCCTTGGGAGAGAGAGAGAGAGAGAGAGAGAGAGAGAGAGAGAGAGAGAGAGAGAGAGAGAGAGAGAGAGAGAGAGAGAGAGAGAGAGAGAGAGAGAGAGAGAGAGAGAGAGAGAGAGAGAGAGAGAGAGAGAGAGAGAGAGAGAGAGAGAGAGAGAGAAAAAAAGAGAGCAAGAGAGAAAAAAAGAAAAAGAAAGAGCTCTGTGTCTGAATAGACACGCTGTGGCTCAGCTCAGGTGCCCCCATAGTAAGCTCCTTGCTGTGGTGGGCGCTCAGCAAGATGGTGGGGCAGGGGTTCCAAGAAGAGGAGGATCTAGGCTGCTCTGTGCAAAACCATTGCACAGAGCAGGGAAGTGTGACAAAAAACAAGTCTTTATAATCACTTTTAAGAATCAATAATGGCACTGGCATGCTTTATTATAAAACAAGACCTAGAGTAAAAAAAAAAAAAAAGAACACTTTTTTTTTTTTTTAAGCATTTTCCTGTAAACTGGCTCCCAATTAACATTGTGGCTTTATGCCTTCCTAGCACAGATGTTTTTAATACAACTTTGTGCATGCAAATTGCAGCACAAGCCCAATTAGGAGCATGTTATCCATGGCAAGGAGACGGTGCTCAGCTAAACCCGGTTTTAAAATAAATCAAGTTGTTTCTGCTCCATTAGCACGGGTTATTTACTGCTCTATATAATGCAAAGTGCTGGCGCTGTAGCCAGCCAATGAGTAGCAAAAACAGCCAATCACTTGATTGACTGCAAATGGCTGATACAGCTTGGTGATTTATTCCTAAAGATTTCTGCTCATTAAGTGCTGAATAACACTGGAGCCTTTATAAGACCGCGTCCGCACAGAGGAAGGCTTGCGTATTAATATCTAAAACTGTAATATGTTACCAATTATTTGTGGCGGTTCATTTTAATCATCATCACCAAGTGATTGCAGGAACACAATCAACCACAAACTGTAGAAGCCATCAACTTATAATTGACCAATAATAAGCTTAACAATTTGTTCCCTCAGTCAGGTCTGAGTCATGGGCTTCTTCTGGTCAACCCCTTTTTATTTGTTTCTTTTATTTGGATAGAGCTATACTTGAAAGTTATTTTAAAGGCTCCATGTTTACTGAGTGCTCAGCTTGATGCATTGGGCTCTGTCATGTTAGCTACAATCAGAGGGCTCGGGTACACCATTAAGCCCTGCTGAAGGCAACATGTCAAACTCTATGAAAGGAAAGTGAGCCGTCATGCCTGAACCCAGCATGTGTGTGTAGGGCAGTATGAACCCAGAGAGACGAAGGCCCGAAATGCAGACTTCTTGTGTTCTGGGCATTCATTTCTGGATGCATACTGCCTACTGCTAGACCACAGTCCAGCCCCATCCAATGGCAGCAGCTGCCAGTACCGGGCTGGGTGATCCACTTGTGCCCTCCTTGGCAGCTAAGCGCCAGAGCTACATGCACCTTAACTAAATGCCCTGTGTGCTTTGGGCTTTGCCAGGCCCATCCATTACCTTTGTTGCCCTGAACTTAAAAAAACCTCCAAATGGTGCTAAATGTTATAACATGACTCCCGATCTGTGATCGATCCAGCGTCTATGGGACTGTGTAGGGAAGCCCTGAACAAAAGCCTTGCCTAATTATTACACAGAATACCTGTCTATGGCTCTATAATTGTCCTACAAAGGAGCACTTATGTGACTGGAACATCCCTGTTAAAATGAATGAGGAGAAATGTATACAAATTGGAACAGCCAGAATCTGGAGAAGCTGTGGGTGGAAACCATTCAGCTTCTATCTTTGGGGTGTTGGGGTCCAGGGATTTGAAAGCCGTGATCATTTTCCCCTTCTTTTCTTAGGGGATGTCAGGACAGATTACAGCGATTCTGATTGGTCAAATCGGTCAGGTGTCAGCACATGACCAATCAAAACCCCTCTGATCTGTTTACAGAGAGACCAATGCTTTCAAGTCATTGAACCCCATCACCCACTGCATGGGCAGTGAAAGACCATCATGCATTGGAGGTAAGGGAAGGTCTACAGTGTTACTTCACCTTTTCATTTTTTGTAAAGAACTTGCATATCAAAGCAGAGCTTCACCTGCCTTAACAAATGTCCCATTTAATTTCTAGCATCTCTGCCTTCTACGTTTGGATATTCTTTTTTTTTAAACCTTAACTTAAATTTTAAATATTCGCCACTATTGATCCAGTCTACTTCAGCAACTGATGTCATCCAGGATGTCCTGTGGATTCTTGGGATATCTGTGATCTCAAGAGTCAAACGGGCATTCTTCTATTTCCAAACTGGAAATTACGTTATTACAGGTGGACTTGGTCGCCGTTTGTGAATGAGGTACTCGCTGCCAGGTGTAAGTATTGAACACGTAGAGCGAGCAGGTGCAAACTGACAGAGCACTGTGCAGTCGCAAGACTTTTAGGTGCATGTTGGGTAGCCAGCTACACAAAACATATAGGCGCTAGAGCTGTATGATTAATCATTAAAAGAATCAAGATCGCGATTCAACTCTTCTCACAATCTTAAAATTGTTTTCATCGATTCTATGTAACAAGTGCAGAGAGTTCTCTGCTCACTTCTGACAGCCTGCTAAGTTTTATCACAACATTGCTTAGGCAGCTATAAAGAGAAACATAGTATCTTCTGTTATTTTAGATCAAAAGAAATTAACTTTAGTCTGTAAAGAGGCCAGTTTAACCACTTAAAGACTAAACCTTTTCCTGACACTTGTTGCTTACAAGTTAATATGTATTTTTTGCAAGAAAATTACTTGGAACCCCCAAACATACACAATATATATAGGGTTGTCCCGATACCGATACCAGTATCGGTAACAATACTGAGCATTTGCGAGAGTACTTGTACTCCCGCAAATGCCCCCCGATGCCAGATCCGATACTACCGCAACGCCCCGCCGCCTAGTTAATCAGCGTGCGGGGAACATTACAGCTTTCATTTGAATAGCTGTCTGTTCCCCGCCGCGTATAGACACTCCCCCTTGCTCGGGATTGGATGGGTGATCTGCACCTTGATAGACAGATCACCCGTCCAATCCCGAGCAGGGGGGGGGTGTCTATACGCAGCGCGGCGGGGAACAGACAGCTATTCAAATGAAAGCTGTAATGTTCCCCGCACGCTGATTAAATAGGCGGCGGCATCTAGGTATGGGGAGACATGGCTGCATATGTGGGGGGACATGGCTGCATCTGTGGGGGGACATGGCTGCATCTGTGGGGGGACATGGCTGCATCTGTGGGGGACATGGCTGCATCTGTGGGGGACACATTTAAAAAAAAGTATCGGTATTCGGCATCGGCGAATACTTGAAAAAAAGTATCGGTCCTAAAAAAGTGGTATCGGGACAACCCTATATATATATATATACACACATTTAGCAGAGACCTTAGAGAATAAAATGACAGGTGCTGCAATATTTTTGTCCCGCTATATTTGCGCAGCTGTCTTTCAAACAAAATATTTTTAGAAAAAATACACTTTAATGAATTTCTAAAAATTAAAAACATTACATTTAGCCAATTTACCCAATTGTTTTTTGTATAATGTGAAAGATGATGTTACGCAACAGGAATCATGAGAGAATCGTAATCTTTATTCTTAGCAAAAAAAAATAGTGATTCTCATTTTAGCCAGAATCGTGCAGCTCTAATAGGCGTCGGGCTTCAGATGCCCACACAAGCAATGGCCACCACCAGATTTTCGGGAGAAGAAGATCCTAGACAATTTGGGCAAGTAAAATCTGTACAGCCATGCAACATTGTTGGTATAGTACAGGGATATGCAATTAGCGGACCTCCAGCTGTTGCAAAACTACAAGTTCCATCATGCCTCTGCCTCTGGGTGTTATGCTTGTGGCTATCAGAGTCTTGCTATGCCTCATGGGACTTGTAGTTCTGCAACAGCTGAAGGTCCACTAATTGAATATACCTGGTATAGTAGATGAGGCCCTTTGCTAAGCGTCCAGATTATCTTTTTATTTCAATTCTGGATAAGAGACTGTAGCTCCCTTTTTAAAGGCAAGAAAGTGGACACAAAGACATGGCTACGGTGGGCATCTGTGTCCAAATGTTCACTAGAGCAAAGAATTTACAGATTTGATAACAGAGTGGTAAACCTTTTTACAAATCTGGCATCTCTACATGTTGGAAAGATTTTATTCCCCATTACCACATGTTAAAGCGGGGGTTCACCCTAAAACATCAATAGAACGTTACATCCAGCATACTGCCGACATCTACAGTATGCCGTTTTTTTTTTTTATCCGTTGTACTTCCGATCTCATGGTTGTTTTCACCGGGCTTCCGGGTTCTCGCTCCCCCGGGGAGTAGGCGTTCCTAAGACGAGGCTTAGATGATTGACGTGCGGGTAAAGCGTGTCATCGCCTTCCGAAAATATCCGAGGGGGACTCGGCCCTTTACGGCGCCTGCGCAGTCAGCTCTACACGGCAGGCGCCGTATAGCGCCGTAAAGAGCCGAGTCTCCGTCGGATATTTTCGGAAGGCGATGACGCGCTTTACCCGCATGTCAATCGTCTCCTGGGAGGATCAACACTCACTCCCAGGAGACTTTGCGCAGAGCTCCCCGTCAAGGAAAAGGAGCGACACGCCCACTCCCCGCAAGGAAGAAGACCCGGAAGTGCGGCTGAAGACAGGTAAGTGTACACATTTAAAAAAAAAATGACAACGCTACAAGCCTTTATTAAGGCTGGAGATAGGTTAGCTAAAAAGTTAATTTTGAGGGTGAACCTCCGCTTTAAACAGCATATGGGTGTTGTAATGTAAATTTTGTTGACCGAGAAGTAAATCATAGACAAAATGAAAAGAAAAAAAAAAAAAAACTACAACAAAAGCCACAAGAAAAAAAATAAACCAATTTTTGTAAACTACATACAGTCTTTTCTATAGATTATAAACAGAAATTGTGATTTCCACCGCTGCGAGCAAGCAGCACAACAAATAAGGAATCCTAGAAAAGCAGCTAAATCTGTACAATCCTATTACTGGAAGCCCAGTGGCTACCGCCTCACAAAACACAGATAAATCTAACATGAAGGGTTGCTGCTTCCACGGTGAAAGAACTATAACAAAGTTCTGACAGCATGTACAGGAACTATGAAGTTTTATCAGCATATTGCACAGGAAGTTTCGGCATTTTTTTTCGTCTAAGCTGTTAAGAGAGCAATGCCTTTTTTGTTTCTCCAGCACTTTCTCTCCTACTGAGAGTGCCTGTCCTGCTAATGTAATCTCTCCATCCTGCCTAGCAACAGTCGTATTCAGCACCCCCCGAGGATTCAAAGCCATCCAACCAGTATTGTCCCGAAGCACAATGCCAGCTATGTATCTGAGAGTCCTCCGTGAACAACTGCCGAATGTGAAACATTTATTCAGATAAAAAGTGTCCCACACTGCGAGCAGACATTTTATTAGGCCTCTCTTGGGATTAAATGTGCACTACCAGCCTCATAGTTTAATAAGATCACATGGGTCCAAAGGTAGTCAAAAAGAAATTCACAAAGTCATTCTTTTCACGGATTTCAGCTCTTTCCAAGTGAAATTGGGTGTGCAAATGGCTCCCTTTGAATGCAATTGAATCCCAAAAGTCTGCACATAAAAATCAACTACATACTCAGATACATACAGTGTGCAATCACAAAACTTAACACCAACTCAAAAGTCTAAATAATATTGAAAGACAGAACTGTAAAATCAACTTTTAAACACTTTGAAACTAAGTAAGCATGTCAATGTAGTTCTCAAAGGATCAAAAATTCTTAGTGGCAAATGCTCAAAACCTACTTGTTGCTGCTATGTGGAACTAAATACACATGAAATACTGAAAAATACCATGACTATTCAAAGTCACAACCTTTCAGAACCCTACCAATTCTTTCTTCTCCATCTCTATACTGAGATAAAATTTACAAAAAAAAAATATCTGTCCTCCATCACCAGATCAACACTGCCAAGGGTTGCATACCCAAGGTGTTGCAGTGACTTGATGCCACTACAATCTCTCGGTGGATCGCTAAAAGTAATAAATTGCCCTCTCGTCTGGAAGCACAAAACTAATTTAGGAGAAATGGTTCTACTAATTAGAATTCTAGTAATAAAATTAAATAATGGAGAATTGTGTGTCTTCTTATATGGGAATGCACAACAAAATGTTGGAGAAATTGTTCTACTAATTAGAATTCTAATCCATTTCAGGATATAAGCTTGTCTTGCTCAATGATCCTTCACAACCCTTGTACAGCTCTAGGGCCCATCACAGGAGCTGCGTACAATTGATCATTTGGGAATGGAGGAGGGAGAACTGCAGTCCTCTACGCCGCCATCACCACCTTAACTTCTTACCCTGTTTGAACCCTTTACGCTTCCAATAACTCCTTTTCTAAACCCTCCTAAATTATACTGCAAATATCAAAATACCTTGATGGGTGGATGTTAGTTTGGAGGAGTGGGCATTCTTTGGCAGGCTGCATTTGCATCTGGACTGCCCTAGGTAATGCCCACACATAATGTTGTCTCCCCCCATGATTAAAACAACCAAAATCTAATCAAAAGGGGCAGGCCAAAGAAGAAATGGCTAGAGCAGGGGTGTCCAATTCGATTTAATCTTGGGCCACATCTGCATTATGATTGCCCTAAAAGGGCCAGTTTTATCTGTAAGACTATATAAATGTATCTACTCTTTATCATATTAAAAGCGGAGTTCCTCCCATTTCTGTGTTTATTCAAAGTCAGCAGCTACAAAAAGTGTAATGGCCGGCAATCTTCTTGGCCCTGTGACATGTTCCAGAAGATTGCAGGGAGGAAAAAACTTCCACTCGCCACAGCGATGCCACGAGTGTTAGTGGGAGCTGGGCACCTGTCAAAACTAGGTACCCCCCCCCCCCCAAAAAAAAATGACATGTCAAATGTGGCATGTCAGGGGCCAGGAGTCCTTAAAGCAGAAGTTCCACTTTTGGGTGGAACTTTTCTTTAGATATTCGCCTCTGCCTTTGATTATTACTGGTTTTAGTAATAACTTAATCTGTAAAGAACATGTGCAGATTGGCACAGAGTACACTTGCACTCCTGAAGCAGATGGGTCGCATCCTGCTGGTATCATCCCCAAGAAACTTTATTGGAGACAGCTCTGGCAGTCAAGTGGCATAACATTTTCTTATTCACATAAATATACACAGATGACCAGAGACATGCCCCCCCCCCCCCCCTTACATCAGATGTCAGAGTCCCCCACGCTCCCTTACATCACAGTACATGCCCATTCCTTATGCTGCCGTTAGGAAAAGCTGGAGGAGGGGCTGGGTAGCATAAAGCGCAGGAGGGCCAGAGGAGGGCTGGAGTCAACCGCCAGAGTCTGCTGAATGCGGAGACCAGTGAAGGCAGAGACAAAAGGGGTGGTGGCTGCACAGAGAGGCGCAGAATCATTAGGAGTTTTGACCTCCTCTCTGCTGCCTACTGGTGAGAGAAGATGGGGTGGAGAAGAGGGGGGTGCTGCAGCTGCAGAAGAAGTGCATGGACCACACTAAATGGCCTGGTCGACTGGATTCAGCCCATAGGCCTTGTGTTTGACACATGTGGGCTGCATGATGCTAGACATGCCCCAATTAGGAAATTAAAGCGGGGGTTCACCCTATAAACCCAAAAAAAAAAAATGTTTTGTTCTACCATAAAATCAGGCATTGTAGCGCGAGCTACAGTATGCCTGTCCCGATTTTTTTTCCCCCCGTACTCACCGTTTACTCGTACATCGAAGATACCGACTCCTCTCGGTGAATGGGCGTGCCTATGGAGACGGAGGATGATTGACGGCCGGCTCTGGCGCGTCACGCTTCTCCGGAAATAGCCGAAATAGGCTTGGCTCTTCACGGCGCCTGCGCATAGCCTGTGCGCAGGCGCCGTAAAGAGCCGAGACCTACTCCGGCTGTCTTCGGGGAGAGTGACGTGCCAGGGCCGGCCGTCAATCATCCTCCCTCTCCATAGGCACGCCCATTCCCCGCGGGAGCCGAAATCTATAATGTACGATTACAAGGTGAGTCCGGGGTTAAAAAAATCGGGACAGGCATACTGTAGCTCGCGCTACAATGCCTGTCTCGATGGTAAAATCATGCGATTGTGGGTGAACTACCGCTTTAAGTGGGTTGTATTCCACTTGCGCCAATTTTTATTGCACACTGTGAGGAGATCACAATGTGCACTAAAATCAGACTAAACTATTTTAGGACAGGGAATGAGCTGCAGATTTAAAATCCAGCATCTACAAACTGATAAAAAGGATTCTAGAGCGAGACGCTGGAATATTGTGAACTAGACCATTTTAAAATATATAGGCATGGGTTCCATACAAAATTATGAATTGAATTCTTGCTTCATTTTGCGTTTACAATAACTAAGCTAAAGTCAACTAAATAATTGTTCGAGTGATTGTCTTTATTGCACATTTTCTTATTGCCCTGAGTCATTTGCAATTTTTGTTATTTTGCATCAGTCAGCATTGTTACTGTTGCTACATTGTATCCAATCATTGTTACATAACATTGTGAAACATAACAGACAATTCCCTTTCTTCCAGCTGGCATGCCCCCTCTTTAGAACGGTCACAATTCAACAAATAGAAACTTTGTGTATGGCGAAGGCTCTCGAAAGTCTGAACACGGGCCAATTCTGAACAGAAAACTTCAGCTACTGCATCCAGATGGATCTTAAAAAAGTTGCACATTTCATTTTTAGAAGATTGACCAGACCACGCTTTTAATAAAAGGACAGTTCCGATTTACACAAGTTCTGGACAGACTGCCAATAGAGGACGGGTGAGATGGTGAGGTGCAGCCTTCTACTAATTATCTTACCTAATAAGCCTCAGAACCCATATAAAGAATTTGCATCTGTTTATCGGCTCACCCTATTTTACATCACGCTGTACAATTCCCCTCACAACTATTATTTACTTGTTTGCAAATGTTAGGTCAAAGCAAACCTAGATTATACAAATAAGGCATGTTTGATTTCAGGTCCAAATTACCCATTTGCCGGTTTATTTTTATCCAAAGTGTTGCAAAATCATGACGCCAAGATAAAACGAGGCCTGTCCAAAGCCAACATGACTGAAGCCAGCATATTTGTCTTCCCTTGGTAAACAAAATGAATTTAACATCAGACATTGGTAGTTATCTATATTGTGAGATGGAGAAACAACGAAACCCGGACGCCAGAAAAGCAAGGCCACTATGGTGATAACACCACAAATGGTTCTACAGAATGGAGGCACACTAGGCGTATACAGCAGAAGATTGGCATTTCTACCTCTTGCTGACCATACATAGAGCAATTAACTACTTTTTACCAGCATCTGAATGCAAAAAGGGTGAAATAACTCAAGAAACCATCGCCAACAGTATATACCTACTATATATGCCAAATATTGTGGCAGAAATGATGATGCGTTTGTTTTGGTTACCTGGTTAAAAGTTACCACACACACACACACACACACACACACACACACACACTAGGAAAATCGGTGGCCACTTTCAATCATTTTTTAACAACAAAAAGACAAAATGGACAAGGCAATAAAGAACTTACAATTTCTATTGAACGTGAGAAACAGAAGAAAAGGGGGGAACACAAGACTTTTGGGCACCCAATACATTTTCGAAAAACTTATAATAAAAAGATTACACATTTTATTTGACATCGTGGAGAGCTCATCATCCATTACCCTGGGGGTGATTTTTGGCAGCTTGTTGGCCAAACTCTTGGATTTTGGTTGGTTATGTGGTTGGATTTTCTGGATAAAGGATATATATATATATATATATATATATATATATATATATATATATATATATATATATATATATATATATATATATATATATATATATATATATATATATATATATCCTATTTTTACGATCTACTTTTTATAAAATTTCGTGTTTTGTTTGGAATTTTTAGGATACTCATAGCAACCATCTTTGTATACATGACCTGGGGATTCGTGTAATGTCTTTCTCTTTTGGCATGATCCCATTCATCCTTTTGGCCTTAATTTTTACCTTTTGGGTAATGATTTAGATCACCATATAAAGTGTATACCTATATATTCCCCTCATGATCACCTGTCTGGTCCTACATCTTTATTTATATGGTTTTGCAGACACAAACTTTTTATGGGTTTATGTGGAGCGTGCCGCCCCCCCCCCCCCCCCACCCCCCAGAGACACTTATCCTCATAGATGTTTAGTCTGATGTACAGGATTTTGATGCGAGTCATTCGCTGTTCTTAAATCTTGTTCACTGTTAAATGTACCCGTTTGAGATATTGTATTTGCAAATATGTCAAAAATTCATATATACATATATTGCAGAAATTTGTCAAAGTGAAAAAAAACTATGAAGACGACATACACTATCTGCAAGTTGAAACACGTAGGGGTTCCACATTATTTATGATTTTCTTTGTGTGAAGTATTAATATATGGCCCAAAAATTCATCTACGAGTTATTTTTTTTTAGGCTTTTATGATACTATTGTAATGTATGTGTACAAGCCTCATAGCCTTACATATGACACGTTTTATTATTTTGATGCAAAATAAAATTTGTAATCTTTTATTATAAGTTATGAAAATGTATTGGGTGCCCAACACCTCTTTCACCTTTATTAAGTCATTGGACTCACACTTTTTCCCCAAGAGAAAAACTACAAAATTACTCTCCCATTGGTACATGGACCTGGTCTCCAACAGAATTTTCCCAAATACGCGTTGACGCTGTCACAGAGCGAGAGGAACTTACTTACACATATAGTGGGAATGTAGTGGCATTCGCCACCTTCTGGAGGTGGATTTTTCAGATTTACAATGAAATATATGATGAATCCCTCACCCCCTTTCCCTAAAATTGCCCTATCTATAATGCCGGGCTTGTTCAAATTCCAAAAGGCAATTCTTCTCAGATTTTTTTTTTCTCCTTGGCTGCTCGTGGAGGAGATGCAGGCAAGAGAAAATGACACGTTGGAAAAAGCACACCAAACTATGGTATATACGGTTTCACTATTCCTAATCTGACAAACTTGGTGCGGTCCTCGGATTAAAGGGGTTGTAAAAGGTACAATTTTTATTCCCCTAAATAGCTTCCTTTACCTTAGTGCAGTCATCCTCCACTTACCTCATCCTTCGATTTTGCTTTTAAATGTCCTTATTTCTTCTGAGAAATCCTCACTTCCTGTTCTTCTGTCTGTAACTCCACACAGTAATGCAAGGCTTTCTCCCTGGTGTGGAGTGTCGTGCTCGCCCCCCTCCCCCCGGACGACAGGAGAGTCAGGACGCCCACTAACACACAGCTCTTTTCTCCATCTGCAACTTAGACAGCGTCCCGATTTTCCTGTAGTCCAAGGGAGGGGGCGAGCACGTCTCTCCACACCAGGGAGAAAGCCTTGCATTACTGTATGGAGTTACAAACAGAAGAACAGGAAGTGAGGATTTCTCAGAAGAAATAAGGACATTTAAAAGCAAAATCGAAGGATGAGGTAAGTGAAGGATGACTGCACTGAGGTAAAAGGAAGCTAGAGATACCACAGATGAGATACCACAGATGAGATACTCAACTTGTAGGCACTGTGATAGCTACCGTAAATATTCAGCAGAAATGTCATATTGAATACAGTATCCACTTCCCTCCTCCCTGTCCTCTTTCTTGAAAAAAAATCACAACTGTTGGTGGTAAGTTCCAACCAGATAAAAAAAAAAAATGTTGCAGTTGGAACAACATTTCTGGATTTATAACCAGCATATGAGCCAATACTTAATAAAAAAAAAAAAAAAAAAACTCAACACAATTTGTCATTTTCTAATCGTTATCTATGGTCATTTCATATACCGCTCTACTTAATACCTTCATCACTCTTTATATCCCTTGCACTTTAACTGCATACTTCTTACCTCCATGTCCCAAGTCCCTCATTTATTATTGAAGTAGAACTGTAATCAAAAATCAATTCTAAGGGAAATGTTTAGATGCAGAAGACCATTTATAAATGGCCTCTCATTCAATTGGAAAAAAAAAATCCATCTGTGCGTTTCTGTAAATGTACTTTCCGCACCGCTGCTCTAGGCATACAATCGCCACATTCCAGGCATGACTGGAAACTTACACATTGCCATGGTGATGTACACCCTCACATGTGCTGTGGTCCAGTCGCTCCTAGGCAGGTCTCAAGTGAGGTCTTCTCCCAGTCATGTGATGTACTTCTTTTTGCAAAGAGGATATACAATGACACGTGAGCCACCATAATGCTGGCTATTGGTGGAAAGATTGGCATTAACAAGACGGGAATATTGTATTCCCCGCCCTTTCCACTTGGTAATGTTTTTTGCCTTTCATCTTAATGCATACCCTGAAATAAAGCGATACAAAATATGTAGCCCCTATAAAATAAAAAAAGATATATGCATACTATAAACAAAATTAAGCTGGTCAAAGATGGTTTGAAAATTGTCTGGTTCAGCAGCGACCGGCCGAAGTTTAATCCATCTTGGCTGCTCCCATTCGAGAGGAGTCAGCCTAGTGATCTACTCTTAAATGGACTGCTGGAAAATCTGTAATCAATTGGCTGCAGAACCGCTGTCGGAATACAAAAGTGCAGCGGGGAGGATTCCTGAATGTGTGAATGGCTGATCTAGGGCCAGCTTAAGGTTATGGCAGGTTATAGACGGCTACTATACCGTAAGTAATATGACGTTTCAGTTAGTAGACAGCCAACCATTGAAAAGAAATCCTGGGCTTTCTAAGAAAACACAGCATCATCTGCCTCCCAAATGATATAGAACACCCGGTATATATCTTATACAAGCAATCGCAATTTACAATCTTAAATTTCAAAAGCTGTGAACAGCCACAAACATAAAATGTTGAAACCCTCTTACATTTGCCTTGAAGGCCTCATGCCAGTAGCTTTGCAGTGAGTTTTTCAACGTTTTTGCAATAGTGTTTTTTAGCGTTGTTTAGTTTTTTTCCAAATGTTTTAGCGTTTTTTAGTGTTTTTTTTTTTTTTTTAAGGGCAAAACTTTTTTTCCAATGCATCAAAAACGTTAAATGCTGGTGGGTGACGTTTTTGAGCGTTTATCGACGTTTATCAGTGTTGGAGCATTTTTACAGCTGAAAAAAAGTCTCTCAGAATCAACTAGTTTTGGGGGGGGTTTTTTCTGCTCAAAAACGCCACTGCCCAAAACTGCTGGACACATAGGATAACATGGAGAGTTTATTTAACTGTATAAAAAAAACGTCTAATGCCAAAAACAGCTGCTGTAAAAACGTCAAAAAACGTAAATATTCCAAAAGGCCACAACAGAGGCATTAAAAAAAAAAAAAGTTGGAGAACTTTCATCCTGTTATATTAATGAAACATATTTTAAATAATGATTGTATGGTAGATATCAGAAATTTCCTTACCCCAGCTGGCCAAACACATTGCACAACTAAACCCCCACAAGAGCAACAACAGATGTTGCTGTGGATCCATCCAGAACACTGGCTGGAACTTGTCAAAGTGTATCGCCATCGAGAACTGTACATAATCAGATCATGAAAGAGGAATCACAAATAATTTTTGTTCCACACTTCATAAACATTGATATGATGGATATGCAAACAGATGTTAAGCCCTCTAGTATCATTTATACCAGAGAGGAACGCAACACTAAAGTATGTTCATGGTTGAAATCGGGTTATTATATAAAAAATAAAGAAGGTACAAGTCTGTGAGAAAGAAGGCGAGGAAGCAGAGAAATACTACTCAAAGCCTTCAGAGACTGAAACTCTATAGGGGAAGGATGTAGGTTGAAAAGGGCACTGTCTGGGGAGAAAAATGCCATATATACAACCATGAAACATTGGGTGCTTTCCCAGAATGTGTGGTTTAGGCAACAGTCTCTCAGAGTGAACAACACTGAGCAAGCTTACTTTCTAGAAGTAAACCAGAACACATGCCACTTTGCTGAAATATCAGATTGTAACTTGCTTTCCTTAAAGTGTATATCAGGGCAAAAAAAATAAAATAAAAACAGTATGGCTCTGAAATACACGCAACATTTCACCATATTTTATTCCTTTAAAAAAAAACACTCCAACTACAGAAGAAATTCTAAAGAACCAACACATTAACTTTGTTGAAGCCAAATATCTTTCAGCATTGTCAGGCCTGCATGCTGGACTACAGAAGTTCATCTATTTCGGTCCCTCTCTGTTTCACTTGACAAATTTTTCCCAGCAAAACAATATTGTAGTCTTGACTCTCACGAGCCTGCAAATACAATGCATTTAGAAAAGGGCTCTTGGGAGATGTAGTTCTGGAGGCACACCAATAGGAACCAAGTTTGACCTACCAATGAATATTTAAATACTGATCAGTTTTGTTATCATGGCACCTTCGGCAGTGAAAACAGCAGCATCTTCAACCTCCGCTGTAGTAGCAGCACAGCCTGGGCAAGTTTGTCGGGTCAATCCAATCCCTCTGAACTGCTGATTTTAGTAATGAGTAACGTCAATAATGAGGTCCTTCATTTGCCATCTCTCCTCTCGTCTTTTTGGGCATGTTCCCTCTCAGTAGATATTAATGCCCTAGTGCCCAATTTGCCTCTACTGCTGGCTCCTCTTCTCCCAGTAGGATTTGATGTTGTACATGAATTAGAGGATGCCTACACCAACACAAATTCCAGTACTTACAATAGCTGCATTTAAAAACACATTTAAATTTGATTATCTTAATGAATTCATAACTACACCAATTGTTGTGGATTTTTATCTACCTGCAGTTGTTTAGCTTCTTTTTTAGATTTAAAGCTGAAGTCAGTGGGGCAGATCCACAAAAGGATTACGCCGGCGTATCTACTGATACGCCGGCGTAATTTTAAATTTCCTGCGTCGTATCTTTGTTTTGTATCCACAAAACAAGATACAACCGCATCTGGGCTCGATCCGACAGGCATACGTCTTAGTACACCGTCGGATCTAAGCTGCAATTTTTCGGCGGCCGCTAGGTGGCGTTCCCGTCAAAATCCGCGTTGAGTATGCAAATTAGCTAGTTATGGCGATCCACGAACGTACGTCAGCCCGGCGCATTTTTTTACGTCGTTTTCGTTCGGCTTTTTCCGGCGTATAGTTAGTTAAAGGTGCTATATGGTGGCGTACTCAATTTTAAAGTGGAGTTTCCCCTAAAAATAAACTTTTAAGATTAGATTCATGCTCATTTTGTCTAGGGGAATCGGCTATTTTTTTTTAAAAACGAAGTACTTACCGTTTTGGAGAGCGATCTTCTCCGCCGCTTCCGGGTATGGTCTTCGGGTCTGGGCGTTCCTTCTTGATTGACAGGCTTCCGACGGTCGCATCTATCGCGTTGCGATTTTCCGAAAGTAGCCGAACGTCGGTGCACAGGCGCCGTATAGAGCCGCACCGACCTTCGGCTTCTTTCGGCTACTCGTGACGCAATAGATGCGACTGTCGGAGGCCGGTCAATCAAGATGGAACGCCCAGACCCGAAGACCATACCCGGAAGCGGCGGAGAAGATCGCTCTCCAAAACGGTAAGTACTGCTTCGTTTTAAAAAAAAAATAGCCGATTCCCCTAGACAAAATGAGCATGAATCTAATCTTAAAAGTTTATTTTTAGGGGAACCTCCACTTTAAGTATGGCCGTCGTTCCCGCGTACAATTTTGAATTTTTTACGTCGTTTGCGCAAGTCGTTCGCGAATAGGAATTTGCGAAGAATGACGTCACCGTCGTAAGCATTGGCTTGTTCCGGTTAAATTTCGAGCATGCGCACTGGGATACCCCCAGGGACGGCGCATGCGCAGTTAAAAAAAAACATTGTTTACGTTGGGTCACAACGTATTTACATAAAACACGCCCCCATTACATCCATTTGAATTCCGCGCCCTTACGCTGCAAGAGATACACTACGCCGCAACTTACGGCGCAAATTCGTTGAGGATTCAAAACAAAAAAAGTAAGTTACAGCGGCGTAGTGTACACTAACGCGCCGTTGTACGAGGATCTACCCCAGTGTTTCCCCCCAGTGCACTAGCAATTTATAGGACAGTCAATTAAAGTCAATCTCACCACATCTTTATAAACGCTCCGCCATCTGTTTATTTGTTATAATAAAGTAATAATAAGCAGCCATGAAGTAAGCGAGAGCAATTGATGGCATTGTTAAGTGCACCTGTTTCCCATAAACCGCTGCTACTGTACAGAAGAACCCTAAACGCAGCAGAGATTCACGCTACAAATTCATACAAGCTTGGTAAAAAAAGAAAATCCATAAAATTTCCTAAAGAAAAAAAGGTAAAAACTAGGACAAGCCGGTGAATGTACACTTCAATCAATTTAAAAAACTGGTGTAACGGTGGAGCACGTTGAACATGAAATAAATAAAAGAGGCTGAAGTGTCTGGAGAGAAGGCTGGACATCTGCTCCTGCTATCTGTTGCATATTTTCCAAACAATACCAATCAAGGCAGCCCAAAGAGCGCTCACCCTCTCCTCAAAGAAACATTGCCCCTCTTTGAAGACAGGAACCCATTGCAACAGAAGCGGCTGATTTACACAAAAAAGTTCTAAAGCAGTGGGAGGTTTTCTTGTTGAGGTGATAAACATAAAGAGGTCTTTAAGCATGACTAAAGGAAGATTCTCTTTTATTTTGCAACTGTAGAATCCTGGACGTCTCAGGCCCAGACTGGATGGGACAGAAATGAGCAAGAAAGCTGTGGAGCCTTGTGTTCTGAATAACCATGGACGAGACAGACAAAAGACCATCAAGATGACAATTTTCTTTGGGATGCTGCCCCTTGGCAATCCTCCAACACATGTCCCTGAAATCCCCGTCTTTCATGTAGCCGTGGCTGTTTCTCTAGAGGTTTGGCATCAAGAAGCACTGGGCTGTGCAGAATTTTTTTTCATCATCAAAACCTCAAAAGGAGGCAGGTGAAAATACTTAAGGTCTCTGTAGCTCACACTCAATTCAGAAACAAGAAGCAGTACTGTTCTTTGGCCACACATGATCAGTCGTAATTTGGTGCTTATTTGGCAAGTTTGACTAGTTGATGTGCCTTTAGTTCGATGTTCATCACCAACTTCTAACTGTAGAAATAATGCTCATCCATGAGCCTCCCATAAAATACGATTTAAAAAATAAAAAATAAAATGAACATTTATTTTGAACTGCAACGAATACAATGCACCAAAACTGGCATCATGTCTCAGACCATAGCTCCCAACTGTCCCAGATTTTGAGGGATTTGGAACAAAGTCCCTCTCCTCTGTCCTCCTCATTTGACCCTCATTTTGGTCTGACTTATATAGTTTTATATGAAATGCACTTTTTAACTTTCAAAAAGTTGTTCACCTTTAAATGTATAAATTGCTGCATTTTAAAATTTTTAAAAGCCAGTATAAAAGAATAGTGGTAAAAAAGCACTTGTGGGTTGAACTAATATTTTTGTATATTTCCCCTTTAAAAAGTGGTTGTAAACCCTTTACAACCACTTTTACCTACAGGTAAGCCTAGATTAAGGCTTACCTGTAGGTGCTCGAAAAAGATCTCCTAAACCTCCACGGTTTAGGAGATATTTGCAAAAGAAACGCAGACAAAGGCGCAGGCACACTTTACAAATGTTTAGAAGCGATGGTGTCGTTTCTAAAGGAGATCGTGCCGTGACTGGTGGCTCCCGCGCTAATGCACTGGTTGGTGTCATCGTGGCTCCGGCCAATCACAGCGCTAGAGCCGTGATACATGGAAGGAAGAGGGTGAAAGATGGACGTGTTGTGGAGGCGAGGAAATCCGGGACAACGCAGGCTTCGGTTTCAGGTAAGTGACACATAATGGGTTACTATGCGATGCACAGCAGCCCATTATGCTTTACCTTTGCAGGGAAATCAAGAGGAAGTAAAACCCATCAGGGTTTACTTCCTCTTTAAGGAGGCATGGCAGGGGGTGTGTCCTATACCTACATACTTTTAATAATAGGTGTCCCTCGTTCCCATCTCAAAAAGTTGGGAGGTATGCGCAGACTAGGAGAGGGAATGCCATATGTCATCAGGCTCTGCTACAGTGCACACAGGAGAGAGCACAGTGATCCTTTATTGTGTCTGATCAGCAGACTGGGGGTGTATTCTTGACTAAAGCCGGGTACACATGGGCCAAATGTCGGGAGACAACAGCCAGTTAAAAAAAAACAGCGGACATTTGCCCCCGGCAAAGCGACCGTCTACCAATCAGTGCTCTCAGCCGATGGCAGCCGACTTTTTTTTTTGTTCAAACCCATGGGGTTTAATGAAAAAAAAAAAGAAAAAAAGAAAAGAAAACAAGAACAGTGTGTACAAGGTATTAGACATGTTGATACTGCACTGGAGATCAAGAAGCAAACTTGTGTTTGTGACTTTGTGCAGTTTAGAATAATTATATGTCCATATGATTTACCTTGTCAGTTTTAATATGGCCTCCATTGGGTACTCTTATCTGTATAATGTGCATACTGTTAATAAAACATTTTGTACAAGAACGTTTCCCTGCACATTTTAAGGATGTGAAGTGAATTCTCTCCAGTGGCGGGATCCCTAGCGTGACATTGGTCAGGACACAACAAGCCTATATATTGTTACAAAATCTCTCCAATGTGCTGTAAACTCTCCAAATTACCAACAAAGGAAATGGGATGGACAGGTGCATTACTATAATATCTGGATGAAAAACTGAAGTAAGAAGGCTATGCTATATAAATGCATTTCAAGGCTTGATTATTCATTTGAATGGTCTGTACATTTAAAAAGGTCAATTTTAGCGAAAAGTCCATCTCAGTCCTTACTCTAATAACGGAAAACACAAGGCTGCTCATTCCACGTTTGAGAAATTCTCTTCTGAACCCAAACTCCTTCTATAATTATTTTGAGATGCCTATTACATGGTGTTTAGTTTTCGAGTGTTCTGTGGAGTTTAAACCTGTTAATAAAGCGTTTAATGCCTTCATCTACTAAACAGAGCCAAGAGTCAGGACAAAGCATTTGGAACCTTGGTGAGAAATTTAAGGCGGAAACATCAGATTAAAAGCATGTGATCTACCCTAGCTAGTCCTTTATTTTTAGTTGGCGCTGAGAAATTGGTTAATTAAAAGACAATTAACTTCTAGTTGAAGAGCCAATTTATTTTATATCCATAGTATCATAATGTTGCACCTTTCATGCCCTGCAATTCAGAGATTGCATTTGGCATATGGCACCATAGTGGAAACTTGTAAATGAACAAGCAAATGGATGATTAGTGGTCAAATACTCCTTTCTCTGTTGTAATTAATTGTGTTTATTTGCAGTTATTCTGAAGTGGTGTCAGCATAACCGCTCGATAAATTACTATCCTACAGTGTTATACTATGGATGTTATCCTGAATAAAATCAACTGACTGGCCATACCTTCATCTTAATATAGCTTATTAACATTGACAAAAAAAGTAAGTAAAAATGGTAGATTTTTGGTTATGCTGTAGGTCAGTGGTTTATTTTTTGCGCTATAAACAAAAAAAACGCAACAATTTTGAAAATATATATATATATATATATGTTTTGCTATAATAAATATCACCAATAATGTTGTTTTTAAAAAAGAAATTTCTTCATCAGTTTAGCACAGAAAGAAAGCTCCATTTGTGGGGAAAAGAGGACGCAAATTTTGTTTGGGTACAGCATGGCCGTGCCATTCTAAGGTAAGTATTCCATTACGTGCAAGTATGTGATGCATACTAGCAGATTATACAATTGCCTTACAGGTTTTATTTTTATTTTTTTTTTTTTTTTTTTTTTTTTACAAGTCTCGCCTTAAAAAATCCTGACATTTTTCACCTGCAATTTGGACACAGTGGGCCAGATTCTGAAAGGACTTACGACGGCGCAGCGCCATGTACGCCGTCGTAAGTCTTAATTCGACCCGTCATATCTATGCGCCTGATTCTTAGAATCAGTTACGCATAGATATCCATTAGATCCGACAGGTGTAAGTCTCTTACGCCGTCGGATCGTAACTGCATTTTTCCGCTGACCGCTAGGGGCGTGTAAGCCGAATATGTAAATCAGCTAGATATGCGAATTTACGAACGTACGCCCGACCGATGCAGTAAAGTTACGACGTTTACGTTAGGCTTTTCCCGGTGTATAGTTGCCCCTGCTATATGAGGCATAAGTGTGGCGTACCAATGTTAATTATGGCCGTCGTTCCCGCGTCGAAATTTGAAAAAGTTACGTCGTTTGCGTAAGTCGTCCGTGAATGGGGCTGGACGTCATTTCTGTTCACGTCGAAACCAATGACGTCCTTGCGGCGTACTTTGGAGCAATGCACACTGGGAAATTCCTCGGACGGCGCATGCGTCGTTCAGGAAAAACGTTAATCACGTCGGGTCACAGTAGATTTACATAAAACACGCCCCCCTGATCCAAATTTGAATTAGGCGGGCTTACGCCTGCTGATTTACGCTACGCCGCCGCAACTTACGGAGCACGTGCTTTGAGAATACAGCACTTGCCCGTCTAAGTTGCGGAGGCGTAACGTAAATAAGATACGTTACGCTCGCACAAAAATGCGTGGATATATGAGAATCTGGCCCAGTAACTTTTGTGTAGCACTTTTGTTATCCGTTTCATATTGGTTTCGAAAACTCTCTCAACAGAAAACAAATGGACACACTGCTAAATGAAAATCAATATGATTCATCTCCAACACTGCCGCTGTGATTTAGTAACTTCAAAAATTAAAGAGTGTTTCCTTTATACATCCCCTTGCATACATAAAATATAATCATACAAATATACATACACACATAAACATCTTAATAAAAAACGATGCCATCCTGCTTTATCATTCAAGCTGTACGTGAGAATATTGTAGCATAGCAGGATTAAATTCGAATATATAAAAAAATAAAAAAAATAAAAAAACCTTATCGGCATATTGCAGCTCTAATAACTACACAGTAATGTAAAAGGGAAATCCATCCGGATGTGCTGGACATGTGTTAGATACATTTAGAATTGCTTATAAAAGATATAAGAATTTAATTTATTGATTGTTACTTGAGGGATACTGAAATGAAAGGAATCGCAATCAATGAATTCAGTACAAAAGCATTTTTATGATCTATGTACTTCTTACAGTAGAATCTATATTGCATATTAGAAAGCCCATACAAAGGAATCTGCAAATAATGAATAGGAATAAAACAGAAGCTGGCTCCTTACGTTTCTTTGTGAATACAACTTTGTGACTCCAAAATGCCAGCTAAAAGCATAAAAGATTCAATTTTGTTACACTTTTTAAATACATGATTTTGTATTGCTTGCTACTAAAAAAAAGTGTGATGAATACTTAAAAAATAAATAAAAAAAATCTTCACATTTAAGGCTACTTTGGCACTAAAAATAGCGCCCGTAAAGCGTCTCTCCTGTCACACACGAGGGCTTCCACACTGGAGCGGTGCGCTTGTGGGAAGTTAAAAAAAAGTTCTGCAAGCAGCATCTTTGGGGCGTCTTAGGAGCGCCAACGTGAAAAGCCGCAGTAATGTCGATTCCATCAAAGAAGCACCTGACAGTCTATAACAATTTACAGATACACCTCAACGGCCACTTAGACTTACGACTAGCTCTCCCCACTCGAACAACGCGCTGTACATCATTGTATTGTACAGTACAGTATTTTCATTTGTGTTCTGTACTTATGCAAATTTAAACAACGCTGTTGAGCTGGAGTTTTGCGTTTAGAGCTTTTTTTCACAATACAGTACAGTAGTTAAGAATGCTCCAAATTAGTACTTGTGACTCCTCGTTTAACGACCAATTAATTTAACAACCTGGCCGTTGGAATGGAACCTGGCTGTTAAGTGAGGAGAGCCTGTATTGTAATATGGTCTCACTTACTAGCATAACCATACTTGGGCCCCTTTCGCACTGAAGAGTTTTTCAGGCGGTTTAGCGCTAAAAACAGCGCCTAAATACCGCCTGAAAAACTCCTTCCCTGCAGTCTCAATGTGAAAGCCCGAGGGCTTTCAAACTGAGGCGATGCGCTGGCGGGACCGCTCCAAAAGTCCTGCCAGCAGCATCTTTTGGAGTGGTGAGAGGAGCGAGCGGTGTGTGTTTACCGCTCCTTCCCATTGAAAGCAATGGGCATCGCGGTAATACCGCGGGCAATGTGCCTCTGCAGAAGCGCACTGCCGGCGGTATTAACCCTTTTCGGCCGTTAGCGGGGGTTAATACCGCACCGACTGTGGCCGAATACCGCGGCAATTCAGACGGTATAGCGCCGCTAAAAATAGTGGGGCTATACCGCCACCGCACATCCCGCCCCAGTGTGAAAGGGGCCTTAGGGGTCCGATCGTGTGTACGGGGGCATATGGGCCTGTTCACGTTAAATGGACTGTCGCACAGTAAAACCACAGTAAAAACACCTGAAAAAAAAAAATATATATAAGGCAGGCCCGCACACAGTTTGAATTTTGTCCGGTTCAGCAGGCATCAGCCGGGATTCGAACAGTGTATGGGCAGGCTGAATTTACCAAGTTGATCAAATCGATCAATATGGATAAACCAGCTTGCCGGGTTTTACCTGTGATTATCACTAGCGACTGCTATAGCCGCTAGAAAAAATCACTGTCTTCTGCCGGTGGGGGCAGCTTCCTCCGCCCTTTACCGCCAGGAGAAGACAATGACCTGGCAGGAGGGATTCCTGCATCAACACGGTCTGTGTTGATTGGGCATATCAAGCAAATGTATTAAAGAAATTTGCTCTGTGTATAGTCGGCCTAAAATTCAGTTACCACATCCAAGTACTGATAAACTACAATATTGCTCTTGGGTTTAAATACAATTTTATTGGTGTAGCTTTTATTCATTCCATGCTTCTCCTTTTATGCCTTTTATGTGACAAAACATATCCAATTATGGGAACAGTAAGGTGGTCTTATGCTTGTTATTTGACTACCGCTTGACAAGCTCATCTATCAGGGAAAGAAAAGAGTGAACTTGAAATTTGGTGATAAGCAGGCACTATATGTCTTCACCATGCCACTTTCAAAACAAATATGCTTGGCGTCTTAATTTTCTTTAGCGAAAAAGCCCTTCGCTGTGGCTGCCATTATGGCTGGTGTCTTTCAGCAGTCCTTGGAGTAAAAAAAACAAGTCCACCGCCTGTTTAGAGCTGCTCAGCCGACAGTGGCATCTCGGCCTTTGAAATCCATTGCTATATAATGTAATGTTTTTCATTATAAACCAGTAAGTCTTTAAAGCTACTGTCAAATAACTGTAGCGAATGTACCTGGTTCAGAAAATACGAAGCTGCATTGTGAAGACATGCAGTGACTGCTTATCACTCGCTTTCCGTTTCACCCCATTCTTATCCTCTTCTTGAGCCCCTCTGTGTAATGTAGGCGAGTCTAACATTTGCTGACAAAGAATTTTCGAAAGCGGCTTTGCTTTTGTGATAGTGTAGTTCTTTCTTGGTCAACGAAAATGTTTTAGGAGACCTTGAAATGTTAAACTTACTACAGTTTTAGGTAAAGTCGTTTTAGTTTAGTTTTCAACCGCTTTAGTTTTCAGAACCTCTGCCAGCTTACTTCTCTCCATTGCAAAGATTTTACCTTCCAGCTTGGTTTCGGTGACTACGGTCACTGGGGAATCGAACAAAAGTGAACACAGACTGCAATAAAAACCCAAAGGTCTAACCCTTCTACGAGTTAAAAAAAGGTCTATTGCTACAAGTGGGCATATTGTATAGACCTCCTGCAAGTGGGCATAGTGTATAGACCTCCTGTTTTGATTATCCACTACTGCCAGGACAGAAAGCAACAGACAACGGGGATATAACAAAAACTAGACAGAGGATGCCATCTTTCCTCTGTAATAAAAACACCAAATAATGAAGCTGCACTATTTCACTCAAATGCAGCTCCATAAAGCAAACCTGTCCTATATCAGCCGATAGCCTCCCATAGCTTTAATGGTAATTTCTACGCCGACAACACCCAAATCTTTCTACCTCTTGGCTCACTCCATCAGTCTCCTCACGTATCACTAATTTACTAACTGACATATCAGCCTGGATGTTGCACCACTTCCTTAAACTCAATCTATCCAAAACCAAGCTAAGAATATTGCCTCCTCCACATGCCCCTTCTCCTGAGTTCTCTGTCAAGATCAATGGCACAACAATCAACCTGGAGCCCTGTGCCAGGGTGCTAGGTGTAATCCTGGACTCTGAACTCTCCTTTCAGGCACCACATCAAATCACTTTACAAAGCTTGCCGCCTCAACCTCCGCAATATCTCCAAAATAAGCCCCTTGCAAACCAATGACACCACAAAGCCGGCCATACATACATTGGGCACCATACATTGAGCCAATTTCTTTGCTGCAACCAGTAAGAAATGTTCTTGATTCCTCCCATCAACACAGATAGGGATTCCTGCATCAGCACTCCTGCCAGGCCATTTTCTTCTCCCAGTGGGGGAGGGCAGCGATTATCGCTAGTGGCTATAGCAGCCGCTAGCGATAATAGGAAGAGAATTCGGCAGGCTGGTTGTGCCAAAGTTGATAGATCCATCAACTTGATACATTCAGCCGGCCTATTACCGGGTCGAATCGGGGACCGTTCCTGCTGAACTGTGTATGGCTGGCCTAACTCTGGTAATCCCTCCACTTGACTGCTGCAACTCCCTCCTCATTGGATTACCTTTACATAGGCTTTCCTTTCTTCAGTCCATCATGAATGCTGGTGCCAGACTCCTCCACCTTACCAACCATTCAGTTGTTACTCCTCTCGGTCATTCCCTTTATTGGCTGCCACTCACCCAATGAATCAAAATAAAAATACTAACAATAACTTACAAAGCCATGCATAACTCAGCCCCTAGCTAACTTCACTATCCTTGTCTCAAAATATCAACCAAATCGTTCTCTTTGTGCCTCCTAAGACCTCCTGCTCTCTATCAAACTTGTCATCTCCCCCCATGCTCTCCTCCGTGATTTTCCCAAGCCTCCCCATCCCTACCCCAAATCTGTTTGACTATCTTCTACTCTGTCCACTTTTATGCAATCCCTGAACACCATCTCCATCAAGTCATCCCCCACAGTTGTCTGTATTGAGTTTTTTTTTTTTTTTTTTTGTATTTTTAACCAGTCATGGTGTGAAGGTCTGAGAACTCAAACTTAAAGATTTCATGACCAGATTTTCCAAGAGTCGGGGTTCGACAAACCCCGGGCGCCAGGACGCATTCGTGACTAGAATTAGCGACCTGACGCCTGGGGTGATCGCGTAGGGCTGCGCCAGCCGGTAAATGAGGCCACGGCTTTGCGGCCTTCTGCAGTCCTATGCTTCCTGCTGGAATCTGGCCCCCTCTTGTGGTGGCTGTTGGTATGACAAGACAACCAGCAATGCTAATGGAGCTTCCCCTGCCTGTTTTCACTGCCCGCCCATCTCCTTACCTTTACTTAGAACACCCAAACATTATATATATTTTTTATTCTAACACCCTAGAGAATAAAATGGCGGTCATTGTAACACTTTATCACACCGCATTTGCGCAGCGGTCTTACAAGCACACTTTTTTGGGAAAAAAATACACGTTAATTAAAAAATAAGATAACATTAAAGTTAGCCCAATTTTTTTTTATATTGTGAAAGAATGTTACGCCGAGTAAATTAATACCCAACATGTCATGCTTCAAAACTGCGTCGCTCGTGGAATGGCGTCAAACTTTTACCCTTTAAAATCTCCATAAGCGACGTTTAAAAAAATTATGCAGGTTGCATGTTTTGAGTTACAGAGGAGGTCTAGGGCTAGAATTATTGCTCTCAATCTACCAATCGCGGCGATACCTTACATGTGTGGTTTTGAACACAGCTTTCATATGCGGGCGCTACTCGCGTATGCGTTCGCTTCTGCGCGTGAGCTCAGTGGGACAGGGCGCGTTTCTGGCTCCTAACTTTTTTAGCTGGCTCCTAGATTCCAAGCAAATTTGTCAAGCCCTGCCAAGAGATATACCACTAATAGATGGTTTATTGCTCCAACACCCACTAAAAGTTGGAATATCAGTTTCAGATAGGCTGATCATTTAGCAGTTCTCAGCGACTGTACCAAGGTGTCCCACAAGGAAACCGTATGTGTCCTGCAAATAATTTGGCCATACATTTCCACCATAATAGTGGCTAAAGTCAACCTTTGAATGAGTACCGTAACTGCTATACCACACACATTGCTTTCCAGCATTAAAGATGACAGAGCCATATAATGAAAGACATTATCTTGCACTAGAATTGCCTCGAGCTGCAGTTATGCGTTAAGCTTCACTTCAAAGGAAATCTTTACAATCTAAACATAGGTCTACATACCCATAAAAATGACTGTAATAAGCAATCAGTAATGTCTTCTAAACAGATTTACTAATAGCAAATGTTTTGTATCTTCAACTGAATTTTAAAATCTGTTAAAAAGGAGCCTCTTGGGGGCTTTCAAGCAGAAGTTCACATCTGTTTTCACATCTACCTGCAAAACATTTGCTATGAAGTCTTTTTTCATATATAGAACTTTGACAGGAATCTTATCGGTGTCATTGTGGGCAGTATTCATGTTTTATGATTATAATATATACTAATAAAATTGGCATCAGCCTTTTAACTACATTACTTGTCTCTTAACTGCCTTAAAGGGTTTGCAATGGAATTATTTTTTTTATCTTAATAGCTTCCTTTACCTTAATGCAGTGCTGTTTTCATGTCCTCATTGTTCGTTTTTGCCCTCAAGTTGCTGTAATTCTTCTCTGATCTCCACACTTCCTGGTTGTCTGTTTCCTGATGACCACAGTACTGGGAGCTTTCTCTCTGTGGTCACTAATCAAGGAGGTGTGATTACTGTGTGTCTAGTTTCGTTTTACAAACCATCACTGCTCTATGGCTCTGTAAGGCAAAGAGGCAGGAAACAACATGCAAAAACGAAACTAGAAACTACAGGTACATTATATGATTGATTTTGATCTATTTTTAATCGTTTTTAAAAGGAATCAGTTAACTATTATGTCTCTATACCCTGTAAACAGTAATTTCAGCAAAAAAAAAAAATGTTTTATTTACATACCCTTTAAGGTCCCTGAGGGGTTGTCATGCTTCTATATGCATGCATAATTTTTTCTGTACTGGTTCAGAAAGGATCCTGACCATGTGGTCAAGATCCAGCCAGGTGCCTAGACTGGCCACTGGCTCAGCCTCAGCGATTCGCTGAGACCCTGAGCCAGCACCTCTTGCCCTGTCCACAGCCCAGCACTCCAGTAAGCTCTGAATGGGCAGAGCAGAGAGACGGTGACTGACAGTCATGGCTCTCTGCTCAGGAAGGATGAGAGAACCGAGTGATCAGTGGTCTTTGAACATTCAATAATCACTGCAGAGCCGGCGGGGGGACAGATGCAGCATTGGATCAATGCTGCATCCATCTAGGTCACTAAAAAGGTTTGTTTTTTAAGTCCATACTTCTTTTTTAAATATATTCTTACAAAAACGCTGATATTTGTGAAACCTTCTGACTTAACCAGTACACTGGCCTTATTTAACCCACGTTATCTATAATGTAAATGCTTACTTATCTGCGAAAACCTTGAATTCCTGAGTGTATATACATTTCACAATGCCTACCATGCTATAGAGCAAAGCTTTGATTGAGGTAAAATGAGGAAACCATAGTACAGTAAAGTAGTCCAGTGAGCTGTTGAAAGTCAATAAACACTACAATATGCAAGATCAAATATGCACCACTATGTTAGAAAGTATGAAAACAATAAAACTTTTGTAAACTCTCAGTTAACAAGGTTAATAAAATACGAACAGTAAAACCGAGTAAAGGACAAATTAAACTTACAAGGACATAAGGAATACACAAAAGCTACCTGATAGTTTTCACCTGAAAGCTGGCTTGTCAGATAGGCACACAATCGACAATCGTGTGGCCGCAGATGCTGGGAGTGCGTATGTAAACCCCCTACTGTTCCCCACTGTAACCAATGTAGTTTTTTATGTTGGTGCCAGAAAAAGGGTTAAAGTGGTTGCAAACCTTTGACATGAGTAATGAACAAAGCATGTCATTCTATAGTGTGTACTTGCCTCAATCCTGAGCAGAGATCTGTCTGCTACCTCATTCCTCTGCTATCTAAAAGAGTAATTTCTGACAGGTTTTGGCCAGTAATGGAGGAGAGCTCCAGCACACAGTCTATTATTGACAGCCTCAGCTGTGCATGTTTCCCTATGAGATTGTGTAGGGATGGGGTCAGGTCTCTGATTATACTCAGCTCCCTGTTGTGCAGTGTGTTACATCAAATTCCTACCCCCAGCCCACTAAAGCTCAGAAATGCTGTAGGTACAAAAGCAAGTACAGCTTATGTAGTCTGATTTTTTTCACCTCTGTGTATCATTTCACTGGGTATATGAAAAAGTTTACAACCAAATTAAAGTGGTTCTAAAGGCAGAAAGTTTATCTTAATGCATTCTATGCATTAAAAGAGAAGTATGGACTTTTTTTGCAGATTCATACTTACCTAGGTGAAAGCTGCATCTGTCCCCCACCAGCTCTAACACTGAGAAACAAGCCATCTAACACCGCTGATCACTCAGAGTTCTCAGAGCTCCCTAAGCAGAGAGCTGGTGACTGTCAGTCACAGGCTCTCTGCTCTGAACCACTCACCTGTGTGCTCACTGGAGCGATGGGCTGTGGCGGGGGCTGGAGCGGCCACCTCAGGCTCTCAGCGCCTCACTGAGAGGCTGCGCCAGGTGCCAGTAAAGGTATGTTAGCAGATCCCAACTTCATTGTCTTGCTCTTGCCTTAAGCCTGGACCAGCTCTGTGATGTCAGTCGACAGCAGGCTTCACAGAAGTACAGCCAAATCCTAATACTTACCTGAACCTCATCTCGATCCAGCGATGTTGCACAAAAGCCATGGCTGTCCGGGACCCTCCCTTGGCTTGGCTGAGACACAGAAAGTCAGTGAGCCAATAATGAGAGAGAGAGGGTGGGGCCGAGTAGTGGCTCAGTGTCTGAATGGACACACAGAACAGTGGCATTGCTTGGGTGCCCCCATAGCAAGCTGCTTGCTATGGGGGCACTAGGCAGGGGGGAGGGACGAGGAGGAAACCGAGAAGAGGAAAGAAGTAAAACATGATTTATTTTCTGAGGGGAAGGGGGGGGGGGGTTAAAAAACAAACAAGACTTTAATATCACTTTAAGAGTAGAAGGCTCTTGGGTGAGATATTTCTGAGGGTGTGTCTACCTCAGTAGGAACAGAGGGCCAGATTCACAGTCTAAATACGCCGGCGTATCTACTGATACGCCGGCGTATTTTCAAATTTGCCGCGTCGTATCTTTAGTTTGAATTCTCAAACCAAGATACGACGGCTTCTGGCTTTGATCCGACAGGCGTATGGCTTTGTACGCCTTCGGATCGTAGGTGTAATACTTCGGCACCCGCTGGGTGGAGTTTGCGTAGTTTTCCACGTCGGGTATGCCAATTAGCTGTTCACGGCGATCCACAAAGCTACGCACGCTCATCGCATTCTCTTATGTCGTCGATAGTCGGCTTTTCCCGTCGTAAAGTTACGGCTGCTATTTCAATGGCTTATATTTAGACTAGCCATGTTAAAGTATGGCTGTCGTTCCCGCGTCGCATTTTGAATTATTATTTTTTTTGCGCAAGTCGTCCGGGAATAGGAAAGGACGTAACGCACGTCGCCGTTCAAAAAATTACATTGGTGCGACGTTATTTCGCGCAAAGCACGGCGGGAAATTACAAAACGGAGCATGCGCAGTACGTTCGGCGCGGGAACGCGCCTAATTTAAATGATACACGCCCCATTTGAATTAGGCGGGCTTGCGCCGGACGGATTTACGCTACGCCGCCGCAAGTTTACAGGCAAGTGCTTTGTGAATCAAGCACTTGCGCTGAAAACTTGCGGCGGTGTAACGTAAATGGGATACGTTACGCCGCCGGAATTGTACATGAATCTGGCCCAGAGTTCCCCAGCACCTCCACTGCAAGAAATGTAGAAGCCTAGCTATACAAGTAGTGGTTCTAGTTACAAGAACAAGTTAAAATAAAAAAAGAATGCTGGTACATGGGTAGAGGGAAGATTTGGGGGTAAATCTGGCCATTGCTAGCCATATAACCCTGATCATGGCACAACTCAATTCACAGCGATAAAGCTTGGATTCCATAACTTATGAATTTTCAGTCATTGTCTGTCGCACAACAAAAAAAGTTTTACTACTGGCATCAAAGCTGAATTTTTTTTTGTGAGAAATTGTCCAAGTGTCAGCTTGCGATGAATGTCTGGTTTATGGCCAAACTTAACAGGCAATGTCTCTCCCCCACACGGCCCAGTCTGAGCGCCTGTAAACTGTAGTGTTGTTGTTGGCAGCTGAGAGTTTTCCTCAGCACTTCCCAGACAGAGCTGAGCGATGATTAATTGAAGGACTTTGGATAGGAACAATCAGCAAGGATTCCATAATCATAATTAGCTATTCAACAAAGCTTTAAAAAAAAGGTGAGGGAAGCGGTGGTCTTAGGGAAAAACCCAGAGGACACATAAAAAGAGAAAGAAAATCATGTCCAAAATAAATCACCACACTACTACATAATCCAGAACACACGACTTGCTTCCCCTTTCCCCTGATAAAACTACAAATAACGATGGACTATAACACACATAGTTTAACATAGTTTATTTTAACCTATTCAAGTTTTTAAATTTGAATGCAAAGCTGAATGCACGTAAAAGTAGACCACATTTGGCCATCTACTTGGATAACTGCGAGCAATGTAGTTGATTCTGAGTGAGGTAGACAGTCAAAAGTTAGATTTCCCAACTTCTCTGAAAAGCCACTAGCACGTAGGGTCAATTCTTTAATCTATTATGGAGAAAAGGAAAGAATCAAAGTGACTTGCTCAGGATGTAGTAGATCCCAGAGCTCTGTGCCAGGATGTTCTACGAATCATGACCTATACAAAGACTTAAGAGTGTGAAATTTGTAATTTGCAACCCCCATTGAAACAAATAAACCAATATTTAGTCAATCACTTCAGAAAGTGGGTATGACACAAAAAATATGACCCCGTAGAACTCCACTGGGATTCACAGAGCTCCACAAAGCAGCCCCTGATTGGTTAATCAAAAAGAAAATGGTCAGACTGTAATGTTAAGGTCCGGCTGGACCGGTTTCTCCGTTATAAATAAAAAATATAAAAAAAAAAAAAAAAAAAAATGGTCAAACCAAATGGGTAATGTGTGATGTTAAAGTAGCAGTATGCCACTTAAAGCGGGGGTTCACCCTATCGACGGGAAATTTTTTTTTTTTTTTTTATTTTACCTTAAAATCAGGCATTGTAGCGCGAGCTACAGTATGCCTGTCCCGAATTTTTTACCCCCGTACTCACCTTGTAGTCGTCCATCGAAGATACCGGGGAATGGGCGTGCCTCTGGAGACGGAGGATGATTGACGGCCGGCTCTGGCGCGTCACGCTTCTCCGGAAATAGCCGAAATAGGCTTGGTCTTCACGACGCGTGCGCATAGCCTGTGCGCAGGCGCCGTGAAGAGCCGAGACCTACTCCGGCTGTCTTCGGGGAGAGTGACGTGCCAGGGCCGGCCGTCAATCATCCTCCCTCTCCATAGGCACGCCCATTCCCCGCGGGAGCCGAAATCTACGATGGACGACTACAAGGTGAGTACGGGGTTAAAAAAATCGGGACAGGCATACTGTAGCTCGCGCTACAATGCCTGTCTCGATGGTAACATCATGGGATTGTGGGTGAACTACCGCTTTAATAATCTCAAAAAGGAAATGTTATACCACAAATCAATATCTACGGTATTTATCGGCGTATAACATGCACACTAACTTTAAGAGGGAAGTTTCAGGAAAAAAACTTTCCACAGCCCCCTGCGTATAACACGCAGGCACAGTTTACCCTCTATTTCCAGGGTAAAAAGTGAGTGTTATACGCCAATAAATACAGTAATTAATACACAAATGGAATCTGTTGAGTGGGTAGCCAACACTATACAAATAAATGCTACACTGACTGGTGGGTGCTGGGGCCCGCAAATCAGGATACTCCATCTAAGATGCACACAAAGGAAGAGCAAAACAGGCAGAAGGGCCATCCTAGTGTAGTATTAAAAAGTAAACTTTATTAAAACATAGTAAGTGGCGCCCTGTACACACAAGCGGAATTTCCATTGGAAAATAGTTGGATGTTTTTTCCGAGGGAATTCCACTCAAGCTTGGCTTGCATACACACGGTCACACAAAAAGTTCTCTGAACTTTCGAGCGTTAAGAACGCGATGACATACAACCCTAAGACGAGGCGAGAAAAAGAAGTTTAATGCTTCCGAGCATGCGTCAAATTGTTTGAGCACGCGTGTTTTTTTCCCCCCGGAATTGCATACAGACGAATGGATTTTCCAATAGGAATTTTTTCCAGCTGAAAAATTGAGTGCCTGCTCTCAAACTTTTGCTGGCGACAGCAAAAATCTGATGGAGCATATGCACGGTCGGAATTTCCGATGAAAAGCTCACATCAGACATTTGCTGGTGGAAATTCCACTCGTGTGTACGGGGCAAAAGAGATAGATGAAAGTGACAAGATTCACAGTACTGTGGCTCAGCATCAGACCATGAGGGAAACTGATGAATTACAGCCAAAGAGATGGTGTTGAGCGCTGGGTGTCGCTGTATAGAAGCCTGAACTGTGGTAATTTGGGATTAATTGGTAATTTTCCTTTGGGATTAAAAAGTATTTTGAATCTGCTCATCCATCCGATCAGAAAGCGGTTGTGATGACAGGGAACGTCCTTCTCCGCCTGATCCAGACGTCACTCAAGGAGCATGTACAGTCAATGAACGGGTTTCCAGGTGTATCTGCCTCAGATACGCCTGGAAACCCGTTCATTGACTCTGCATGCTCCGAGTGACATCAGTATCAGACCAGAGGACGAAGTTCCCAGTCATGGCAGCCACTTTCCGATTAGATGGAGGAGTTCCAGCTTCTATACAGCGACACCTGCCATCCAACACCATCTCTTTGGCGGCCATCTGTCAGCTTCCCTCATGGTCGGACACTGAGCCCTGTGCTGTGGATCTCGTCACTTTCACCTCTCTCCCATTTGCTCTTGTAAGTATGTTTTTAATACTATACTGCCCTTGCATCTATTGTTTCTCTCTCCATATCTGGAAGAGTAGGGTAGATCATTTTTGCAGGGTTATCTTTGTATGCTTTTTGCTACAAAGAACATCTAGAAAACTGGGTTATGTCAACACGTGGAACTGGGCCATCATGAGGAAAATCATGAAAACCAATATCTCCCATTCACATAATGATAATTAACCATATGCCCCCTACAACATGGGGCCGCAATGCTGAAGCGAGTTCCTCTCAATGTTTTAGTGCATCCAGGACGGACAGGTGCAGCGTCCAATTCCTAATGCAAGTAGCCTGCCAAAGTCTATGGCAGGCTGTGGTTGGAAGGGGCTCAACTCTGTGCCAAGTGGTACCCAACGGTAGGGCCACGTGCATTCAGGGACAAAAGGTCTGGACACACTGTAGTAGGGACGGGATATATACGGCAACCTCTGGCAAGGTTCACTCCCAGTCAGTGTCTCCACTGAGGAGATTTTCATTTTGCTTTCTGTGGCGATCATAAAATAATACAAAATCTCTATAGATGGGATGCGGAGTGCAACAATTCTTTTCAGTAAAATATGGGATACTTTTCTGTATCTTCTAGGCTCAGTAGCAGGAAAAGGAGTGTAAATCTTCCAATGGAGCAATAAATACTCGCCAGGGGTTTATTTATTTTACTCTGCCCAAGCCCATTGAAAAATGTTTTGCTGGGGTTGAATCTTAACTTTCTACTACCTTAGCTTCTAAGTGAGATTTCATCCCAAACATACCGTACTTTTTACAAAATGTTTTAGCTTGCTTTTGGCAGTTGGCGAAAATGTTATTGAGTATTTATAGCACAATATCTTTCTTGCGAGTTAAACAGCGTGTTTTGTTTTTAGACAAGGTTTTTGTTTCCAATAACAGCACTACGCCTAACCCTGGGCCAACTACTTGGCATTGTAGGGAACTCGCGCTATAAATTCCTTGTTTAAGGATGAAGTAGATCCATTTAATGTGCACTGGAAAATAGAAAATGTAACTGCAATTACAAAACAAATTGAGGATGATATGAGCTGCCATTTAAGAGAACTTTTACTTACTTGCCAGTGGAAGCAATTTAGAGAATGACACATGACCTGCTCATTTTAAATCATCATCTTGAAAAAGAGCATCAATCAGTCATAATCCATGAATAGAGGCTTAAATAAATTGATTTGGATTGGAGCTCTGAAGGTTACATATCTTCCCTGTAATCACCAATACAGCAAAGCCTCTATTGATTGGCAACCAGAATAATTCAGTGCCAGCAGATTCTACCCTCTGTTTTAAAGGACCTTGCAATGCAACAAAACTAAGACTATAACTAATTTGTAGTGAAGAAACTGAAGAACTGACAATTTAAAAATAATTGCAAACCTTCATTTTTTTTTAAATAACAAACATATCATACTTACCTCCACTGTGTAGTTCGTTTTGCACAGTGTGGCCCCGATCATCGTCTTCTGGGGTCCCACGGTGGCACTCGCGGCTCCCCTAGGAGAAGCACTCTCCCTGGGGGTTACCCTGAGGACGCGCTCACGAGTCTGGCATTTGGGTCCATAGACACAAAATGCCGGACTCAGCCCCGCCCCCCTGCGCCCGCATCATTGGATTTGATTGACAGCAGCAGGAGCCAATGGCTGTGCTGCTATCAATCTATCCAATCAAGAGCCGACCCCCGGGCAGAGAGGAAGAGTGCATCTCCGCCAAGGGAACAAAAGGGCTCAGGTGAGTAAAACAGGGGGGCTGGTCAGTGTCAGAAGTTTTTTAATGCATCCTATGCATTAAGGTGAAAAAACATGAGGGTTTACAACCCCTTTAATAGACAATTTGCTGCAGACAGAAAGAAAACATCAGATGGCCAATAGTCTATTTAAAGTAATACTTTGATTTGTAGGTCTGCTGCTAATATACTGCCCACAAAATACCTCTGGTGATCCTCTCCTACCAAACAATGCCGAGGGTCTGATCTGGGGTTATCCAATACCACATCCCATAAATCATAAACAGAAAGAAGCTGTCTGTTTTAGGCACCAAGGGTCTTTATTGGTGTGTTATCGCTCAAAAACAACAGACATGCGTCAAGTAAAAGATCAAATTTTATTAATACCAATTTAACCCAACAAATCAAGTTGACATACTGTATGTTAAAATCTAAAATATAAAAAAAATAAAAAGATTTTTAAATCATTTACATAATCTTTAGGGCCCTTTCACACGGGCTGATCAGTAATGATCCGCTCCGTGTGTCCGCAAAAGCTCAGCGGGGATCCTCCGTAAAATCCCCGCTGAGCTGGCAGCTGACAGGGTGGTCCCCGCACACTGTGCAGGGACCGCCCTGTCTTTCCTCCGCTCTCGCCCGAAAGCTTTCACACTGAAGCGGTGCGATAGCAGGACCGCTCCAAAAGTCCTGCTAGCCGCATCTTTGGAGCGGTATAGAAGCGGGGCGTTTACCGCTCCTATACCGCTCATTCCCATTGAATTCAATGGGAAACCGCGGTAATACCGCCCCCAAGGTGCATTGCGGGCGGTATTAACCCTTTTCCGGCCGCTAGGGGGGGTTAAATCTGCACCGCTAGCGGCCGAATATCGCAGTAAATATGACGGTATAGCGGCGCTAACAATCGCGCCGCTATACCGTCACCGCACCTCCACTGCCCCATGTGAAAGGGGCCAAAAGGTTCGTTTTCATTTTCTAAATGGGTTTCTTTAAGCTAGTGCATTGTTGGTTCACGTACTTTTTCCTTTGATTTCCTTTCTAAATGTTTTTTTTCCCTTTGTCTGAATTTCTAACTTCCTGCTCCTCCTCAGTAAGCTTGCCCCCATCATTCGAGCCGTTCAGGCTGGGGGTTAGTCAGTGTGCCCAGCCCTTCCCTTGGGACTACATCCCTGCAGTGAAATGCAAACACAGCGTCTCCTCGGAGGGAGGTAGTCCCAAGGGAGGGGGCGAGCACGCTGACTAACCCCCAGTCAGAAAAGCTTGGTTGATGGGGGCAAGCTTACTGAGGAGAAACAGGAAGTGAGAAATTCAGAGAAAGAAAAAAAAACACACTGTGCAGAGACCGCCCTGTCTTTCCTCCGCTCTCCCCTATGGGGAAATCGGATTAATACGGACCGTGTGTCCGTATTCATCCGATCCGTTCCGCCAGACGGAAGAAAAATAGGGTTTTCTTCCGTCTGAAAAAGCGGATCTTTGCGGACGCGGATCTTTACGGACCACAATCCCATAGGATAAACGGACTTGTAAAAAACGGTCCGTTCGTCCGCCAGTGTGAAAGGACCCTAATGCAGTCATCACATCTAAGTACCGATTAGGTTGAATATTTTATATTTGGGCTTCGATGCGCTCTAACCCAAGACCCCAGTATTACAGACCTACAGAGTCTATCACTAAGTCACTGTGTAATGTGTTTGTGTAGTAAAGGGGGGAAAACTGGAGCCTGAACTGTACCAGAAAAAAAAAAAAAAAAAAATGCACAATTTCCGTTTCTATCCTACAAACTTTAAAAACGTAGGATTTATTTTGGGTCTTTAGCTCTGCCCCATTTCATTGTTGGCTCAACGGATAAAGAGCAACAACGCACATCTTAGCTGAAATCAGAGCAGTCGTGTTATGAATGACTAGGTAGTAACTGAAACTGGCGTCTAATCAGCAAACATAAAACCATTCCAGAAGGAAACCCGAGAGCCCGTGGTACACAGGAGTCAGCACTGTGTTATACTTAGTCCTGCTCGGAATTATCAGATTTCCACTCACTGACAATCACCTATATCGAGCCTGGAACCGCACGTGTGTCAACAGTAGTGGAAGTAGCAGATACATAACACAGTATCAATTCTACCGGGTGGAAAACATCCAAAACCTTTGAGAATTTTTACAAACCAGATATTACTTTCCTCTGGTTTGCTGGCCGTTACTGAACCGAAACAGCCTTGAAAGGAACAAGGAGTGTATAGAAGAGATCACTTGGTTATGATGGATTGTTAGAAATGTCTTTAAAAGTGTTACTAAACCCGGGACCGTGCATTCACTATATATGATCTCCCGCAGTACACAGAACATGGAAATGCAATTATTTAAAAAAAATAACTGCTAAATACCTTTTCTCATCAGCAGTATATAGCAGACTTGTGACTTCTATCAGTGTCTGGTTAAAGCTTGTAATTTTTCTCTCACTGTCCAATGAGGCTATAGAAGAGAGAAAGGAGGGTGCATGGACCTTTTGCATTATCAAAGATCATTTTAATAAAAAAATAAAAAATAAAAAAGGGTTATACTCACATAAAAACATGGTTAACAAGCATATCAAAGCATCAGCAATGGCGACCAGCGTCGCTTGGGTCTATAGTAAGAACCAGAGATGTCGGAGGACCATAAGGTATTGCAAGGTAGCTCCTTTGATTTTTCCTTTCTATTAAAAACTTTTTGGTCGGTGCGCCCTCCTTTCTCTTTTCTATATGTTTCATTTCCAAGGATGACCATTGTTCTGAAGAGGGCAGCAAGGCCATTGATATTCTACTTAAAGCGGGAGTTCACCCATTTATTAAATTTTTCCCCTTTTCCCCTTAGATTCCTGCTGGTTCGGTCTAGGGGAATCGGCTATTTGTATTAAAATATGAGCCGTACTTACCCGTTTTCGAGATGCATCTTCTTCCGTCGCTTCCGGGTATGGGCTGCGGGAATGGGCGTTCCTTCTTGATTGACAGTCTTCCGAGAGGCTTCCGACGGTCGCATCCATCGCGTCACTCGTAGCCGAAAGAAGCCGAACGTCGGTGCGGCTCTATACTGCGCCTGCGCACAGACGTTCGGCTTCTTTCGGAAAATCGTGACGCGATGGATGCGACCGTCGGAAGCCTCTCGGAAGACTGTCAATCAAGAAGGAACGCCCATTAACGCAGCCCATACCCGGAAGCGACGGAGAGGATGCATCTCGTAAACGGGTAAGTAATGCTCATATTTTAAAACAAATAGCCGATTCCCCTAGACAAAACGAGCAGGAATCTAAGGCTAAAAAGTGCCCTCTAAGGGTGAACCACCGCTTTAATGTGGATGCAACAACCCTTACAAAACCACTTTTTACTACACGCCTATAATAAGGCTTACCTGTAGCTACTGAGTATATCTCCTAAACTTACGGTTTAGGAGATATCCCCTGTATCAGCATGTGCCAACATCATCGACACATGCGCACTGAAGCAACGGCTCGTATGTGCCTTTATTTCAGCTGACGTGCCATTACCGACAGAATGCATAGGAGTGACGTCATTGCGGCTCCAGCCAATCACTGTGCTAGAGACTACGTTTCCCGGAAAAAACTTTTGGAGACGTCCTCGGGCAGAGCAGTGTGCCAGGACTGCTGTGGGGGCTTTAATTCAAGGGGGTATTTTAAAATGGGCTAGTTCATTATGCCTTTGTCTTGCAGGGGTTTGTTTTGTGTTTTTTTGGGTGGGGGGGGGGTTACAACCACTTTAAAGGGGTTTGATTGCACCAAACTTCCCTAGACCCAGGACTTAAGCGCAGGAGGATTGTTTGTGTCCTATAAGGGCTGCAGGACCCCTGACCCTCTGTCTGAGCAGTGCTGAAAAAACTCTAGCCATACACACCAAACTGAGCATGTGCAAAGTGCCCCAAAGGCTCTGTAGTGTCAGGAGGTGAATTGATGGCTGTGGAAAAAGAAGAGTATTAAAAGTAGACCGGATCAAAACAAACTTTTTTTTACATTGGAAAAGATTTAAGCGCAGTTCCACCCAAAAACAAAAACTCCTTGCACCCTTAAATGCCACATTTGGCATGCAATTTTTTTGGGGGGGGAGTGGGGACTTCAGTAGGAGTGGGACTTCCTGTCCCACTTCCTCCTTCCGCCCAGGGACCGCTTAGGCGATACGTCATATCGCCTTTTGGCGGCCCCTCCCTGTAGGAGATCACCTGTGACACATCCCAGGCGATCGCCTGTCCACTCAGGTAGCGCAGCGCCGCTCGCACATGCGCAGTGAGTGCCCGGCCGTGAAGCTGAAAGTCATCATGGCCAGGTGCCAAGGGTTAGAATGGAGGCGCCGGCGGAGAGGGGGGGGGGGGGTGGCGAGTGGAGCTCCGGGCAGCGTGTCGCTGGACAGTGGAGCAGGTATGTTTAATAAAAGTCAGCAGCTACAAAAAGCATAGCTGCTGGCTTTTAACAGAAAAAAGGCCGGAACTCTGCTTTAAACTCTTAGGTTCCACAGCGAGTATAACAATATTTTTCAGCAGAGACCCTAGAGAATAAAATGACGGTCATTGCAATATTTTATTTCACACTGTATTTTCACAGCGGTCTTTCAAACATTTTTAAGGGGAAAAAAAAATACACTTCAATGAAAAAATATTAAAATAAAATTAAAAAAAACGTAAAGTTAGTCTGATTTTTTTGTATAATGTGAAAGATGATGTTGCGCCGAGAATCGGGATCTTTATTCTAAGCAAAAAAATAAATAAATATGTGATTCTCATTTTATCCAGAATCGTATAGCTCTACTTCTTCTGAAATAAAACCTGTACTGTGTATACGCTGCAGTTACTGCCATGATGATCCGGTGGCTTCAGTATTTCCCTAGCCAATGATCCAAGGCAAGCATGCAGATAGCGACGTCCCTAGCCAATGATCCAAGGCAATCATGCAGATAGCGACGTCTGAACTACAGATCTGAAAACTTGTAGAAGCGACTGAATCAACAATCAGCCGGGCAACTTACAGTACACATTCAGGCTGATCATCACATCCAGCATATTTCCATTAAAGGTTTTCCGACGCCTGTAAATACATTCCAACAAACACAGCAAAGGAGATTATTGGGAAGAGAGGAAGCGCACATCTTCATAATATCACATCTACCAAATATCCTCCCAGTGCTACTACCTCAAAGTATTCATCGGCTCAAACAAGTCATTGATTGGCAGTCAGCCAGCTGGAGACCAAAAAAGGGTTTTTCTTTCCTGTTACTGCCTCTCAATTCAGACACTCTCTCGTAGAGCGCGCTATTTATAGCAGCTGGCGAGAAACCAGCCACAACTCAGCCACACAGCCACCGCAGGAAGAGAAACAAATCCAGAATGATGATGTTTTTGTAATAATTCTGCACGAGCCGTGGTCATGTGCACTGGAGGGTGCAGAGAGCAAATGAGAGTGCGGATCGAAAAATCTGCTCTCGTCTCAGTGATTTAAGCTGCTGCAATGACATTCAGAGACCCCAGAGAAGTTCACAAGAACTTTGTTTACCACCAAGAAACTTAATTCAATTTTAGAAAAGGACTCATTCACACATTGGGGGGACTTTGCTTGCATTTTGGAGCATTTGTCAATGTAAATAAAAATGTTTAATTACTTAAAAATGATCTAAAGCCTAAAATGTATTTTACTATATTATCGTTAAATGTCCCTGGGACCCATCAAGCCTTGTGCGAGTCTCCGCAACATGTGCGCACTTACTCTGTACTACAAATCTACGAGCAGCCGGAATAGAGTCACTAGAAGTGTCTGCTGTGTCCTCAGGGCAGTGAAGGGAAATCTCCTTTAACCACTTAAGGACCGCCCAACGCCGATATACGTAGACAGAATGGCACGTACATGTACGTCGCCTTTAAGAGCCCAGCCGTGGGCGTCGCGCGCATACGACCCGGTCCGAAACTCCGTGACCCGATCGCCGCCGGTGTCCCGCGATCGGTCACAGGAGCTGAAGAACGGGGAGAGGTGTGTGTAAACACATCTTCACCGTGGTCGTCTGTTCCCTGATATAGGGAAAGACGATCAATGACGTCACACGTCCAGCCCTGCCCCCCTACAGTTAGAAACACATATGAGGTCACACTTAACCCCTACAGCGCCCCCTAGTGGTTAACTCCTAAACTGCAATTGTCATTTTCACAGTAATCAATGCATTTTTATAGCACCTTTTGCTGTGAAAAAGACAATGGTCCCAAAAATGTCAAAATTGTCCGATGTGTCCGCCATAATGTCGCAGTCACGAAGGAAAAAAAAAAAACCCGCTGATCGTCGCCATTAGTAGTAAAAAATGTTTTTAATAAAAATGCCATAAAACGATCCCCTATTTTGTAAACACTATAAATTTTGCGCAAACCAATCGTTAAACGCTTATTGCTATTTTTTTTTACCAAAAATAGGCAGAAGAATACGTATCGGCCTAAACTGAGAATTTTTTTCCCCCCAAAACTGACGCTCTAATTTTGTTTATAGCGCAAAAAAATAAAAACCGCAGAGGTGATCAAATACCACCAAAAGAAAGCCATTTGTGGGGGAAAAAAAGGACGGCAATTTTGTTTGGGAGCCACGTCGCACGACCGCGCAATTGTCAGTTAACGCGACGCAGTGCCGAATCGCAAAAAGGGGCAAGGTCCTTAACCTGCATATTGGTCCGGGTCTTAAGTGGTTAAAGTGGAGTCCACCCAAAAATGGAACTTCCGCTGTCCGGGTCCCTCCCCCCATCGGTGTCACATTTGGCACCATTCGTCTAATACAGGTATTTGCTCCCACTTCTGGCGATAGATCGCTGCCGAATCTACGCTATCCATGCTGTGAAGCTGCAAGGCTTCACTTCCTAATTCCCTTACTAAAGATGCCCGGGAGCCGAGGGACAGATCGGCTTCGGGTGAGGACATCGCTGGCGCCCTGGGCAGGCAAGTGTCCAAATATTAAAATGCAGACAAAGTACAACTGGAACTGGTTTAAAAGTCTTCAAATGGATCTGCGTTTCTAAAGCTCTTCAACCGGGGGACTTCATCTTCTTCCAAAGTTGAGATTACAACCATCTCTCGATATTGAGCTTTACCCCATAACACTCAACCTTTAAAAAAGTGGTTTTAAACCCTCTCCGACATGTTTTACCTACAGGTAAGCCTAGATTAAGGCTTACCTGTAGGTGTTTGCAATATCTCCTAAACCTACACAGTTTAGGAGATATTTGCCAAAAAGAATGCACCGATGTCTACGGTGCATGCGCGCAGTAGACAACGGTGCAAAGTGACGTCTTCGCCGCTCCAGCTAATCACAGCGCCGGAGCTGCGATACCCGGAAGTAACCTCCGGGGGAGATGAGGACGGCTTCGATCTAAGGTAAGTAATTCATAATGCGCTAGTATGTCATACTAGCTCATTATGCCTTTGTCTTTAAGGTTTTTATTTAATTTTTGGGGTTTACAACCACTTTAAAGTCTTACTAAACCCACAACAGTAAAAATCAGTTAGTATATGCAGCACAGCATGCTTGTTATACTCACTGTGGAACTTAAGGGGTTAATCCTCTGCATTGTGTAAAAAGGCGTATTTTTTTTCCCCTGTATGCACAGATAAACCCCTCCTGCACTGTCCATCTGGGGAAAGCCACTAACACAGGCAGAGTAGCCAACCTGCACATGCTCAATTGTGTCTTTTCTGCTGGAGAGAACATTTAGTTCTCAGAGATGGCCAGGTCACATGATATTGACATCACACATGTGGGTGTGTATACAGGCTGAAGTGGAAATCTCCTCCTACCTGAACCCTCAGCACTGGAGAAACTGTGTAGTATATCGTGTAACCGTGGTATACAGATCATCCAAAAAGGTACATAGTGGCAATATTTTAATGTTAAAAAGAAGATTTATAAGGGGTGGGCAGATGTGAACAATTTTCATATTACTGGGTTTAGTAGCACTTTAAAGCGGTGGTTCCCCTAAAAATTAACTTTTGACATTGCATTTGCTATAATAATTACAGTTAGAATCGGCTGGTTTTATGTAAAAAATACCCCTGTACGTAGCGTTTGTATTGTTCGTTCCCACCGCCACTTCCGGGTACGATGCTGGCGGTGGGCGTTCCTAATTGATGGACAGGCATCCGACCGACGCATTCATCGCGTCACGAGATGCCGAAAGAAGACAAACGTCTGTGCGGCTCTATACGGCGCATGCGCAACGACGTTCGGCTTCTTTCGGCATCTCGTGACGCGATGGATGCGTCGGTCGGATGCCTGTCCATCAATAAGGAACGCCCACCGCCAGCATCGTACCCGGAAGTGGCGGTGGGAACGAATAATACAAACGCTACGTACGGAGGTATTTTTTACATAAAACCAGCCGATTCTAACTGTATTTATTATAGCAAATGCAATGTCAAAAGTTAATTTTTAGGGGAACCACCCCTTTAAGTCCTAGAACTCTGGATTTTAAAGGGCAATTCAACTTTCATGAAAAAAAGCTAATTAAAAAAATGTAATAAAAAGAAAACAACAATCATATACAATTGTGACAAAAGTCATATTGTAATTAAATGTTATTAAAAATGACCTTCCCTTTTCAATCTGTAGTGCTGTAAGAAAGAATTGGCCAAAATTCGATCTGCCTATGGCGACCTTTAGACAATTAGTGACCAGAATAGATGGGAACCTGGAGCAGCATTTTCTTCAGCACTGCAATTATTTTACACAGTATCTCTATATGACAATTGTGCGGTCATGCAATGCTGTGCCCAAATAAAATGTGTGTCTTTTCCCCACAATTAGAGCTTTCTTCTAGTGGTATTTGATCACGACTACATTTTTTATTTTTTGCACTACAAATAAAAAATTTACTGACAATTATAAAAAATAAATAAAGCACATATTTTTTACTTTTTGCTAATAAACAAGCAATATTTTTTTTTTTTAAATCAAATTCCTTCTCAAATTTAGCCCAATATGTATTGCGCTTCATATTTTCATATTTTTGGTAAAAAAATATCCTAATAAGTGCATATTGCTTGGTTTGCTCAAAAGCTATAGGGTCTACAAACTGTGGTGTATATATACTGGAATTGTTATTTGTTTTTTTATACTAGTAATGGCAGCGATCAGTAAGACTGCGATATTGCAGCGGACATTCTGACACTAGACACTTTGTGGGAACCAGTGACGCTAATCAGTGCTAAAAACATACACTGTCACTGTACTAACGACACTGGCTGGGAAGGGGTTAAACATCTTGGGCGATCAAAGTGTTAAATGTGTGCCTAGTCAGTGTTTTTGTGTACCGTGTTTGGTGTTTTTACCAGGATGGATTTGATTTAAATCAAGTTGATTTAAATCACTGGTAAAAAGGCTTGATTTAAATCATACATTAAGGCTTCATTTCCACTGGCGTTTTTACAGCCACTGTTAGCCTTTTTTACAGCTTAAAAACGCCTGTCCATGTTTATTTTGTAAAAAAAAAAAAAAAAAAAAAATTTTGTGAGCTGCAGCTTTAAAAATGCCGCGGTCGCGTTTTTGCGCGTTTTTTAACATCTCGCGTTTTTACAGCTCTACTCTGGAGCTTCAGAATGCCATGGTCCTGCGTTTTTTTTACAGCTCAAAAACGCCTATGCCATTTGCAGCTCAAAATCGCCTATGTGGGCATGATGCCATAGAATAACATGGTCAGGCGTTTTTAAGCTGTAAAAAACGCTCAGAAAAGTGGCTGTAAAAACGCCAGTGGAAATGAAGCCTAAAGAGAAACTGTCATCTCTGTCCTGCAGTGGCTCCTCCTCTGACCGGCTGTTGACTCACCAACAGTCCCATTCACTTTATTGGGACAACAAGGTGAGGGACGTGTTGGCAGCAGGTGAGTGGATGCCCGCTAACAGGCCCTGCCATGATGGATTTGAAATGACAGGTGCTGTTTAAATGCAAGCACCTATTTTTGCTGGTAGCAAGAATCTAATATTTGCAAACAAAATGGAGGTTTCCCATTTAGAATAATAAGCTGTCAGGTTAGTAAAACAGCGATAGCAGAATGGATTCAATCATACAGTTTGTAGTGCACATTTGTAAAACAATGGGATACAAGAATATTCCTGAACTTTGTTTTATCTCATGGTTACTGTAAAATTGTGTGAATGCATCAATGTAGTGCATGTTATCTCAGCTTGGATTTATTGAATGAGCTTATCAAAAATTTAAAAAAAATATTGCAGAATATACAGCCTCATGCTACATAACTAAGCTCCATTTCATGCCAAATAAACTAAATTATTAATGTATCTTAAATAGAAAACTATATTTAGATATATTTTTACTCCAAAAGCCTTTTATTAAAATAAATTTGATAAAAATCTTATTTAAATCTTTGATTATTATTTTTTTTTTTTTTTTAATCGGATTCTTTTTTATCCACCCTAGGTTTTTACTAAAAGGGAAGTGGTGGCTTTTATTCCCAGGGAAAACAAATCCATCACTTTCCCCCTTTCAGAACGAAGCTCTGCCTTGTTTACAGAGCTCTATCCTGTGTCTCTTTTACACAATCGGTGGGTGTCAGCAGACATCCATTGACCAGCACTCGCCCATTTCCCAGGAGTGCAGAACCCCGTATTTATACACACGATTCTGCACAGTGTGGCCGCCCTGTAACAGAGAATCTGCTATGGGGTGTTCAGCAAGTAGTTAAAGCGGGAGTTCACCCGAAAACATTTTTTAACATTAGATTGAGGCTAATTTTACTAAGCAGAATCGGGTGTTTTTTTTTTAAAATGAATGCAGTACTTACCGTTTTAGAGATCGATGTTCTCCGGGTATGATCTTCGGGACTGGGCATTCCTATTTGATTGACAGCCTTCCCACGGTCACATACAGCGCGTCACCAGTTGCCGAAAGAAGCCGAACGTCGGGAACTCGTGACACGCTGTATGCGACCGTCGGAAGGCTGTCAATCAAATAGGAATGCCCAGTGCCGCAGCCCATACCCGGAAGCGGCGGGAGAACATCGATCTCTAAAACGGTAAGTACTGCATTCATTAAAAAAAAAAAAAACACCCGATTCTGCTTAGTAAAATTAGCCTCAATCTAAAGTTAAAAATTGATTTTTTGGGTGAACCTCCACTTTAAGGAATAAAATTGGGCAACAGTGGGAGTCTCTGCTTATCTGACTTTTTTTTGCCTATTTAGCAACACCTGGCAGGGGCATTGAGAATATAAAGTCAGCCTATTAGATGTGAAGAAAGCAGATTGAAAACATGTGAAAATAAATTTCTCTTTATAAAAAGGTATGTCACGGCTGTAGAGTAATTACCATATCAGCGGTTTGGGTACCATCTGCATGGAGTCAGGTGATCTTGAGCTTCATGCCTGGACACCGAAGATAATTATTCAAAATTTCCATATCCAGAGGACATTCTAATATGGAGAGTAACATTAATCCAGACAATGGCAGGCTCAGCAGAAACATGTTATTTTGGCTAATTAGTTTTCCGGTGTTCTATTCCGTTTAATTCAGAGACCACAAATTACTACCGAGGAGTGCCGATCGGCTGTCCACTACTTGAAGAAAGAAGAAGAGGTTTCCCACTTTATTACCAAAAGTCTCACCAGACTAAATTAGAAGTGGTCTACCTTTATACAGTACTATATATTCATATTCGACCACCACACATGTATGGGCCAGCATAATGGAAGAATGCAATATATTGTATCGGACCATTCTCAGGGGAACTGTACCATACTGTTCAGTGCAAAGTACTTTTTACATTCCAAAAGGTGAATGTGTCAAAAAGCTGCCCTCCATGGTTATTTCTGCAACATTCTTCCCTGACTTTCCATAATGCCAAGTAAAATACTGCTTTTGTCTACACAGGATTAGCCCAAGATACAAGGCGTGCCTGGAATTCTGCATCTTTAGAACTTTCTCTTCAGGCAAAAAAAAAGTAAAATAACTTGAAGCAAGATTTATTTAACCGTTGGCTTGTTAGGATTTTACACAAAGTACACAAGTTCTGTATAGACTGGTGATAGAAAGGGGCAGAGTTGGACAGCTAACGTCATGTAACTAGCAAGCCAATTCAAGCCTATCGGGTGTAATTTATTTATGGTCTACAATAATTTATTCAATACTATACTAGCTGATGGGTATGTATCTTCAGAGCCCCCAGCAACTCAGAAAACAGCAACACTGTGTGGTAAAACTGTGCTACCTGTAGTAAATCACTCATAAGTATTATAGGTCAGTCAGTTGCAAGAAGTTAGTGATAACACGTTGTTCTGGCTGAAATCTTAACACCGAAAGTGGAGTTCCACAAGTTTTTTCGTTTATTAAAAGTCAGCAGCTACAAAAAGTGTAGCTGCTGACTATTAATGAAACAGAATTACATGTCCCACAGTCCAGCGATGCGGGCGGCCGAAGCCTCGCTCCTCTCCCCCTCCTCTCCGCCGGTGCCGTTATAGCAACTGTGGGCACCCGGGCCATGACAGGTTTTGGCTTCACGGCCGGGCGCACGCTGCGCTCTTCTAGTGGGCATGCAATCTTCTGTAACATGTCCCAGAAAACTGCAGAGAGGGAGGGGCGGCCTAGGGGGAGAGAAGTCGTCGTCTAGGCAGCCAATAGCAGGACGGGGGAAGTGGAACAGGAAGTCCCACTCTAAAGTAGGTACACCCCCCACCAAAAAAATTACATGCCAAATGTCGCACGTCAGGGGGGGGGGGGCACTTAAAACGGAAGTTCCACTTCCGTGTGGAACTCCAATTTAGAGAGTCGAGCTCCACCCCCAAAAGGGGAAGCTCCGTTAGTTTGCACCCTATTCTCTCCCTCTATACCCCCTCCCCCCACGCCTCATTTGCCACTTTTTGAAGGGGGGGGGGAGCAGGTACCTAGTTTTGCCAGGTACCAGCTCACACTTCCCCGGTAGGATCGCCACACAGTGACCTACGACATTTTCATCCCTTCCTCCTTATCCCCCACTGCCTTCTGGGACACACAGAGGTCCGAGAAGGCAGCTGGACCATTCAGAAAGCAAAAGCGCAACTCGCGCTGTAGGAAACAGGTTGTGCTAAGGTACATGACAAGTCGTACAAGTGTGAATGGAGCCTTGGGGGCTCTTGTACATGGGTCGGCTGAGTCTGTTCAGTGTAACCACCCACATATTTCGCTGGGTGGTTCAGTAGGACCATGTGCAAGATTCTTTACAGTTATATTGAAAGCCATAAAGACCCAACAGAGGTCTAAAGCCGGCCATACATGGATTAAAATGTGTCCGGTTAAGCAGGGACCAGCTGAATTTCGATCCATGTATGGGCAGGGGATCTACCAACAGACTTCTGTACAACCGCCCTGTCATTTTCCCTGCTCAATTCAGGTGTATTCTGAGACTGGGGAAGCTTCCCACTGTAAAAATACAATGGAAAAGCAGAGAGGATTCCCCCCCCCCCCCCACATCAAATCCACGTTTTTTTTTTGTTCAACCCGCTGGTTGAAGAAAAAAATAAAAACACCACGACTCATCTATGGCCTGCTTAACATTCCCACTGTACAGAAAAAAATTGTCATGTCCTACTTTCAGAGATTCGCCTTTAATTCCTATTGCAGCGACCAGATACTGATGGAAAAATTGCCCAATAGGGACACAAATACCTGACGGCGTTTCAAACTAATCCCATTTCTACCAAGAAAAAAAGTTGGCCTTTAAAACCTATCTCACTGCTCACATATCTCACTGCTGGAAAAATCTAGCAGTATGTTAGCAGAAAATGACAAGAGTTTAATGAATACTTGCAATCAGCATAGAAGCAAAATGGATTACAAGGGATGCCCCCTTTGTAAATTAAAAGAGGCAAAAATGAATTGCCATTAAATCCAAACTAATTATTAACCAATTTTCTCAGTAAATGATTGGTTCGGGACGAACGACACTTCTGCTATTTCCATGTGCAAGCTGTAGGACACACTATGAACCTACAGAAACTGCCTCTCTCCTGAAAAGCTAGCAGCGAAACAGATTGGAGGCCAATTCTCATGCAAATTGATATTGTTCTGCAAGGGGCACAGCAGGTGTTCCGCAATGCCTCCCATTATCGAAATTAGGATTCAGCAAAAGAGGCTGATTACATGGACATGCATTATTGCTTTAAAAAGGTGTGCTCCAGCATGGGAGAAAGTTGTACTAATGAGGATAAAAGAATTGATTAAAATATCAGTTTTCTATTGAAGCCACTGAAATGAGGAAAGAGATTAAAAAAGGAGGGGTAGGCGGGTGATTTGCAACGTGTTGAGAGATCGCATGCACTAATCAACAATGAGACGCCCAACAATTAACCTGGAATGGCTGACAAACTGCGACACTTCAGCTGCAATGGGCTAAAAAAGTGCCTAGGACTGAGACATTGTATACCCAGTAGGGGTGCAACGGATCAAAAAACTCACGGATCGGATCAGGAGTCACGGATTGGATCATTTTCGGATCAGCAAAAAAAAAAAAAAAATTATGAAAAAAAGTCGGATTCGAGTCTGGGCTCTAGCTGGGCCAATGGCTCTATATGCAATGTACACCATTGCCCCCCACTCGTCACTGTAATGTCCACCATTGTCCCGAACTTGTCATTATCACCATCACTGTTCCAGTCAACATTGCCCCCACACTAGTAAACAGTAACACTGTAATAATAGCCATTTTTCCCCACTAATAAATAGTATAGCCAACATTGCCCCCACACTAACAATGTATAATAGCCATTTTTCTCACTAATAATAGTATAGCCAACATTGCCCCCACACTAGTAAACAGTAACAGTAACACACTGAAATAATAGCCATTTTTCCCCACTATAATATGATGAATCCACTCACTGTTCTTGTACTACTCAGTCTCACTTCACTGTACTCGCATGCATGCAGACAGTACTGCGCGCTCTTGCAAAAGATCCACGTGCAGAGGGAGGGGTGATGACGTCAGCGCGCACCGCCGCCTTAGGAGGCGGCGGCGGTGCACTCCGCGGATCGCAGCATGTGCCGATCCGAACAGGTCGGCCCATTAGGATCGCGGATCGGGCATGATCCGTTGCACCCCTAATACCCAGGCATTGTTAGTCCTAACCTGTGAATTGTAGTTTGAAGACCGTTATATTTTGCAAGTATTCACTCTATATAGAAAAAGCTCTGAGCACCTTTCATAAAGCCCTGCAAATCTGTACTTGGGGAAATATTAAAGGGGATGTAAAGGTAAAAGTTTTTTCACCTTAATGCATTCTATGCATTAAGGTGAAAAAACATCTGCCGATTATAGGCCCCCCGAACCGGCCGTCTTCCCGGCTCTGTCATTGGTTGATTGAAAGCAGCGCAGCCATTGGCTTGCGCTGCTGTTAATCACATCCAATGACGCGGCGCACCGGGGGGCAGGGCCGAGTGATACAGTCGGCGGCTATGACCGCCGGCTGCATCATGGGAGCGTGCAAGCAAAGACTCAATACCATGCGAGCGAGCTCGCATGAAGGCGTCGAGTCCTTGCGGGGGGGAGCAGAGACAGCCGCCGAGGAACCCCAGAAGACCAGGTTCAGTGACACTCTGTGCAAAACGAGCTGCACAGTGGAGGTAAGTATAACATGTTTGTTATTTTAAAAAAAATAATAACTTTAGTGATCCTTTAAAGGGGTTGTTAAGGTAAAAAAAATGTTTTCCTAAATAGCTTCCTTTACCTTAGTGCAGTCCTCCTTCACTTACCTCATCCTTCCATTTTGCTTTTAAAACATCCTTATTTCTTCTGAGAAATCCTCACTTCCTGTTCTTCTGTCTGTAACTCCACACAGTAATGCAAGGCTTTCTCCCTGGTGTGGAGTGTCGTGCTCGACCCCTCCCCTGGAATACAGGAGAGTCAGGACGCCCACTAACACACAGCTCCTTTCTCTATCTGCAACGTAGAGAGCGCCCTGACTCTCCTGTATTGCAGGGGAGGGTCGAGAACTCTGCAAGTGAAGATACATTAATTTTTCCTTTTTAAATGCTGCTCATCTCTGCAAAAATGATGTCTCTCCCCCCCCCCCCCCCTGCAGCCGATTGGGTATTCTACACAAGTTTTTTAAGCTCTGCAAGAAATTAGAACAAATGCACTGGCAAAACTCGCAATCTATTTGCCTTTGGTAAATTAACCCTGTGTATTTTGTGTGGGTTGTTTTACAAGGTGATCGTTTACAATCACTTTAAGTTTAAATGTTTTTAAACAGTTTTTTCTTTTGTATGTTTTGTTTTACAAAGGCAGAATTAATACATGACAAAAGGATTAACTATGGGCTAACTAGAGCTACAGCGGAGAATTGCTTTGGGACACTAAGCTGCATGATAACAGAAAAGTCACTGCTGAGTTGTGTGTAAAGTTCAACTTGAGCTACTGAGTTCTGTAAACAGGCTTTTGTGTGAAAGAAGAAAAAGACCCTGGAAATTGACGAACCTTAAGCTCCACCAGCTGACCCACTAAAGAACAAAAAATATTAAATGTGCAATATTTTATATTAAAAATAAAATACAATTACAAATTTGTGTTTTATTGGTTCTAGTTAATCATTTGCTTGTGTACAATTGCTGGAACAGAAGCTCAAATTATGGTAGATGGGGATCAAAATAAATACACATATTCAAACCTAAGTGAGTAATTGAACACTGAATATTTTAAACCTGTATTTCTTTTTTGCTGTGCAAATGAAATCCTCTCGTTCATAGGGACATGTGACTGGCAAGAAACAAAGTTATGCTTGAAGCAGAAAACCAAATGAAAAGCAAAAGTCAACATATAATGGAGGGTTGCATGGGAAATGTTCAAGGAGGAGGTGCAGAATGGGGAAGTCCTTGCTGAGCTGTTTACAGGAGGAGCAGGAAAATTGAAGAACAATGCCATAGTTATCCTCATCCATGAGAAAAACAGTCCAATATGACCTCAAGCACTACAAAGCAATCAACTGGCTGTCAATCACTAGAAGATTTTTATGGAGATACGTGCTAATCAGGAGCCATGGAACAAGTCTTGGCTCAAGACAAAAAAAAGTGGGGCTTTATTCCATGACAATGGCCAACACTTAGTGCCCTTCTGCAGCCACTTCACTGGTGGCCATCAAACTTGGACAAAGAAAAAGGAAGATTTTCTTTCTTTAGTTCTAGACTGCAGTATCAGTAGAAAATTGTTCTTTATAGAATAAAAAATATACCCTATATACTCGAGTATAAGCCGAGGCACCTAATTTTACCACAAAAAAATAGGAATACTTTGACTCGAGTATAAGCCTAGGGTGTGCATCTGCATGCCTCACTGTGTCCATGTACATGCATCACTGTGCCCATGCCTCACTGTGCCCATCACTAAACTGACATTTAACATGGGAGTCTATGGAAGGGGTGCCCGGCTTTGAAAAATCGGTGCTCCCCAGCCGTAGGTCCCCCAGACAACAAACTTTGCACACTTGTAGAGGAGAAATGGGGCAACATGTGTGCCAAGTTCCAGGGGACCTACGACCAGCAGGTACCGAGCCCCCAAAGTCACCGGACAAATGACAGTCTAACATGGGAGTCTATGGAAGGGGTGCCCGGCTTTGGAAAATTATATATATATATATATATATATATATATATATAGATAGATAGATAGATAGATAGATAGATAGATATAGAGAGAGAGAGAGAGAGAGAGAGAGATAGATAGATAGATAGGATGTGCTCCCCAGCCGTAATTCCCCCGGACAACAAACTTTGTACACTTGTAGAGGAAGAGTGGGGCTACATGTGTGCCAAGTCCAGGGGACCTACGGCCGGAACCGGGTCCCCAAAATGCAGGAGACCAGGCGCAAAAAGGTGACTCGAGTATAAGCCAAGGGGGGCATTTTCAGCACACAAAAAAAATGTGCTGAAAAACTCGGCTTATACTCGAGTATATAGGGTAAATGTTTGTTCTATAAATAAACAATGACCTACACTATCAAGGAATTTAACTTGTTTTGTAAGGAAAGGATGATCAGCCCCTTTCCTCCTCATTTTGCCTCAATCCACACAAACTCAAATGCCAGGCATAGCCAATCAAGCAAGTTTGAAAAGCACAATGCAGATCTTTCACCATAAGGATGAGACAAATCTGTCTGGAAATTATAACACTATGAAGTACAAAGAATACAATTTATGTAAACCCCAACGATACAATTTTCTCTTTTTGGGACTGCAAAGTAATAGAGTAGATAGGGGAGGTGTTCTGTAGTCCTTCCCCAGGGTGACAATGTTACTCCATAGCTGCACCCTTGGACAGAAACTTTTTTAGTAGCAGGATTGCCAGTTGAAGATAAAGGGGAAAAAGGCCTTAAAATAAAATAAATAAAATGCAGATACCACATGTAAGAACTAGGCCTTCTGGTGACAAAACGCATAGGGGCGGGCACACAGGTCACGTTTTGATGTCACTTCCACAGAGTGAAACGCACGCTGGCTCCAGGAAAGTGTGGTGCAGTGGCAAACACGGATTACACAGAACATACAGCTGGCAGATCATCCCTAGTGCCGGGGGACGGCACCTTACCATGCAAGAGATTTTATTTATTTTTTAATAGTAGTAAAGGGTATAATGTCCTTACGGTGGATTTTTTTTTTGCTCATGAACCCGACATTAATGTGAGGGACTCTCCACCACCGAGTGGACCAACATACAGATATAAGCCTTGTAGACACACCTCGGCATAAACTCAGGTGGTCCACACCCTGGTGGAAGCATGCAAGTTTGATTTGCGGTGGCAATTGCACCAGCAGAGAGCACTTTCTGTTTGGTCCCCGTCCAGCCTGTCTTCTTCTGCACAGATTTAAAGCAAATACTATGGGAACGTTTTATTGGTATATTATATTATATTAAAGCGGGAGTTCGCCCATAAAACAATTTTTCCCCTTAGATGGATGCTAGATGGATGCTCGTTTTGTCTAGGGGAATCAGCTAGTTGTTTTAAAATATGAGCCGTACTTACCGTTTTCGAGATGCATCTTCTCCGTCGCTTCCGGGTATGGGTCTTCGGGAGCGGGCGTTCCTTCTTGATTGACAGTCTTCCGAGAGGCTTCCGACGGTCGCATCCATCGCGTCACTAGTAGCCGAAAGAAGCCGAACGTCTGTGCGGCTCTATACTGCGCCTGTGCACCGACGTTCGGCTTCTTTCGGAAAATCGTGACGCGATGGATGCGACCGTCGGAAGCATCTCGGAAGACTGTCAATCAAAATAGGAACGCCCAGTCCCGCAGCCCATACCCGGAAGCGGCAGAGAAGATGCATCTCGTAAACGGCAAGTACAGCTCATATTTTAAAACAACTAGCCGATTCCCCTAGACAAAACGAGCAGGAATCTAAGGGGAAAAGGTGTTATGTACGGGTGAACCCCCGCTTTAAGGTAAAGAAAACAAGAGTTACACCCTTTTAAGCATTTGTTTTTAAGAGCATTAGGAGAGAAAAAAAAATAAAAAAGATCATTGGAGTCTGTTTACCACAGTCACCGTTTTACTGAACGTTCCTTTCCTGAACTACTTGGCTGCTTTACACAGCCTAGCTCCAGATCTTCTTCCCTGGAGTAATCCAAGAAACTTCCACTCTAACTTTAATTATGTTCTGATCTCTGGGTGGCACCGTTCCCTGGCTTCACTCAATGTGGCCTGCAGCCCAACATAGTAAGTTGCAGCCCGAGTGCCAGCAAAAGATACTCTCATTGGATTGGGGCTAAAAGTGATCAGCCAAAACCGTGCCAGAGAGCCAAAATGTCCGCACAAAAAAAGGCAGACATTTGGGAACAGCTTGTACATATAGTACTAGGGGGCTCAGACAGCATCTCCTATAAAGTAGATATAAACTCTACCTGAATGATATTTTGTATGCTAAACGACCATGTATCAAACAGTTGCACATACATACATTATATATATATATATATATATATATAATTATCTATCCGAGTCTGTATGGCATTTCTCAGAAAGGGTTTCCAGATGGTGACAATATTCCACCAAGCCTCCAGTTGAATTCCAGGTTTACTGTCCTTTTAGCTAGTATAATTGTGCCAAGCTGGCTGTAACAAACTATTTTCTACACTAAACAGGTACCTCAGCTATATACAGTCCATGTTTTCCAGATGCGAGACGAGATCCATTCCATCCCACATCCGTACACAAAATAGAGTCAGGCCAAGCGGTGCTCAGCCATTCTTAGGCAGCTTTGTATTCTCTGAACACAAAGCTTCCTCTGATTCACTGAGGCGGAGAGGTGGGCAGATGATGCCAGAATCTCTGCCAGAGGAAGTTTTGTATTAATTCAAATAATACAAAGCCGCCTATGAATGGCTGAATGTCATTCAGCGCAACTCAATATTGTTCTGGGTGTGAGATGGATGTTCTAATCCAGGTATTTGCTCCCACTTCCAGGCATAGATCGTCGCACTCTCCACGGCAATCTATAGCATGTCCGGCCCACCGCTGTCTTCTGGGAGATGCACGGGTTCCAGAAGACAGCAGGGACCAGTGAGGGTGTGCAGCACGACTCGCGCATGCACAGTAGGTAGCCAGGCTGCGTAGCCGCAAGGCTTCACTTCCCAATTCACTTACCGAATGTTCTATCATTAGCAACCATGTGAGGTCACAGCAGGTTTGCTGCTGCTTTTAAAATTTAACATTTAAACAGTCCGTTGCATTTCCAAATCCTGTATTTTAGCATATAAACTCTGTTTTGTGTTGAAAATAACTGTGAAATCTAATCTCCGGTGGGTGTAAGAAGATGACCGCTTGCCCCCTTCTTACTGTGCAGGAGTGTGGGGTGTAGCAAGATGGCGGCGACAAAACGTCACTTCTGGAAAATTCTGTCATAGGGAGCGGAATGTGACACTACACCGGAATTCACAGCGGTTGTTGAGCAGTTCCTTGCACAGGGAAGCCAGACCTGCAGGGGGGAACCATAACACAAAAAAAAAGCACTGCACATTAGTTGCGTTCGTGTGCACTGCTCCTTGCAACAGTACACATGTTCGTAGTCCACCTGGGGAGTAATAAAAAGGTTGGTTACATTTTTACATACAGTGGGACCATGGAGAACGAACATAGCCACCTTCTAGAAGAAAGTTGGAACATAGCGAGAAAAAAAAAAGGGGGGGGGGAATTTGAGGATTTGGAGGAGGATGTATAATACATACTCAATTATAACAATAATAATAAAAATTAAAAAAAACACAAGAGATTAGTGTCATTTTAAACTCCTTTCTTCATTGCCAGTACTGACCATCTATCCCCCATAATTAGTCAAGCTTGCTACAATTCCAATTGCCAATTTTGGACACAAATATACTGCTTGGTGGAATGCTTCTATATAGAAAATGTATCTGAATGACCCAGGAGACACTTGTTATTAATATATGTGGGGAATATTTTTAAACCTCAGAGATCACAAACTTAAAAGGACAGGATGTGGGCATCTGCCAGTTTGTGGGTATATTTGTTACTGTGTATGTTCTCACATTGCACGCAGTTCGGGAATGTGTTACAGTGATCGCCGAGAATAAACATTACCCATTTATAATGCACCACAATTCAAACGCTTTCCCCTTCACATCTCATCACCGTCAAGCCTGCCTTATGGGTCAGTGAGCCTTTGATCTTCCATTTTAGCATCAGGAACACATGACACTTCAAAGGCACATAATAACCCATAGTTGTAATGAGGATTAAATTGTACAGGCCTCCACTAAGGAAAAAAACATGCCACATAGCTCTTTTGTTTAAAAGGAGAGAAAAAAAATAATACACCAGGCGTACCAGTTCAGAACATGAATGATCCGTTGTATATTTCTTACAGAATCTCCTGTCAGTCCCTTATTGTCACCTCAGTTTCCCTGATTACATCACTGGCGTCTCAGGCATTTAGGAAGATGTTATCTATGGACAGAACAACAGCAGCCATCTCCGCGCGTATCTTTCCATTTTATACTACCCCTCCTAGAATTAAATGTCAAGCCATCCCATTTAGTTTTGAAAGGAGTGGGAAAGGACTAGAAGTCCTGTTGGCTTTTACTACTATCTGGGCTGCTGGTGGGGAGATTTATCCTCACTTCCTGCTCTTCTGACAACAGTTTAAACAGAAAGGAAATTGAGGAAACAAGGACACAGCCCCCCCCCCCCCAAAAGGGGGGGTGGGAGTTCTAAACCCATTTTTTTTGTTTGGTTGCAGGCTGGTCGGTAAGTTGAACTGGGAACTTGGTTTTGTTTAGCATGTGTTGCCCTTCCATTTGCTCCTTGCTGCAAAGGCCAGTTAGAGGGAAGGGCAGTGGCCATTTGTTTGTAGTGTTGAAATATCGGCAAGTGGACAGATTGAAGACCTTTGCTGCCATTGTGCTATGTGCTGGGTGTCCAGTGTGCCCATTTCCCTTTAAAGGGTATTATAATTGCATGTGCTTCTACTGTGAAGGCTCTCAAAATTTAGATTTAGAACTACATGAAATACTAGGGTGCCTTGATGGGGCTCTGTGGCTTGCGTATATATTTGCAAATGTTTGCAATCTCTCCACCATGGCCAAGACCAAAGAGCTGTCCAAGGATGTCAGGGACAAGATTGTAGAACTACACAAGGCTGGAATGGGCTACAAGACCAATTGCCAGCCAAGCAGCTTGGTGAGAGGGTGACAACAGTTGGTGCGATTATTCACCAATGGAAGAAACACAAAATAACTGTCACCCCCCCTTGTCTGGGGCTCCATGCAAGATCTCAACTTGTGGAGTTTCAATGATCATGAGAACAGTGAGGAATCAGCCCAGAACTATACGGGAGAATCTTGTCAATCTCAAGGCAGCCAAGACCATAGTCACCAAGAAAAGAATTGGTAACACACTATGCCATGAAGAATGAAATCCTGCAGCGCCCGCAAGGTCCCCCTGCTCAAGAAGAAAGTTTGCTAATAAACATCTGAATGATCAGAGGAGAACTGGGTGAAAGTGTTGTGGTCAGATGAGACCAAAATCAAGCTCTTTGGCATCAACTCAACTCGCTGTGTTTAGAGGCGGAGGAATGCTGCACCTTTGACCCCAAGAACACCATCCCCACCGTCAAAGATGGAGGTGGAAACATTATGCTTTGGGGGTGTTTTCTGCGAAGGGGGCAGGAAAACTTCACTGCATCAAAAGGGACGATGGACAGGGCCACGTACCACCAAATCTTGGGTGAGAACCTCTTTCCTCAGCCAGGGCATTAAAAATGGGTCGTGGATGCATGACAATGACTTAAAAAACACTACCAAGGCAACAAAGGAGTGGCTCAATTGTCGACTATGATATACTGTTGGACAGATTAAAAAATCTTTTTGGTCTTAACGGGGTGGTCCTGAGTTGGATACGCTCATTTCTCCATGAGAGAACACAATGTGTCAAGATGGGAACACACCGGTCTACCCCAAGACCTCTGACATGCGGAGTTCCACAGGGGAGTGCTCTATCGCCACTCCTCTTTAACTGCTATGTTCGTCCTCTTGCTGACATCATCCAGAACAATAACTTGGAGTGTCAGCTTTATGCCGATGACACACAAATTCTGGTTGATTCAGCAAGAGGACCTCAGCAGCCAGTTCAGTTGGCGAAATGCCTGGTAGAAATACAGGACTGGATGGCTGGCAATAGGCTTGGACTGAACGCAGCTAAAACTGAAGTTCTATTAATTGGTCCTACTAGCCCCCTATTGCTGGCTGCTTGGCCTCTGTCTTTCGGACCCACACCCATTCCAGCCAAGCAGGTAAAAAACCTAGGAGTCATAATCGATGACACCCTCTCGTTTGTTCCCCACTTCAGAAACATCCTGCGGAATGCCAATTACCATCTAAGGCTCCTCAGAAAAGTAAAACATCTATTCACCCAAAATAACAGATCACTACTTGCCCAGGCTTTTATCCATTCCCGGTTAGACGGGGCAAACGTATTCCTATTGGGTGCCCCGCAGAAATGGGCCCATAAGCTTCAGGTGGTTCAGAACCACACTGTTCGCTTTGTACTCGGTCTAGCGAGAAGAGACCATATTAGCCTGGCCAGGAGATCACTTCATTGGCTCCATATCGAGCAGAGAGTGATCTTTAAAACGCTCTGCATCTTCTTCCGTGCATACTGGGGACAGGGTCCCAAGTACTTACACAGCTTGGCGGTGCACTATGAACCCTCGCGCCCATTAAGATCCAAGACCCAACATTTAGCCACAGTCATTCCATCTAAACTTTCTTCCATGGGAGGCAAACGACTCCAGAGTAGGGGTGCCATGCTGTGGAATGCCCTCTCCTTGGAACTTAAGATGACATCTAACCTGCTCCTCTTCAGAAAAAAACTAAAGACGGAACTGTTCATCCAGGCCTATGGTTAAATTTATATTCTTTTCCCTCTTACAGTCCGCCCCCTCACTGAAGGGGCCACTTGCCTCTCTAATAACTATGATGTCTTCTACCCCTCCTCTAGTATCCCCACTGTTCCTTTTTCTTTTATATTTTTTCTCATACACGTCACGGCTCTTTCCTCTTGCTCCCCTAAGGGCTGGATACCCTTTCCTTTTACCACCCTCTCTTCTCTTTTCTCTCTCTTCTTCACCACGGATTGATTCAAAGTTACATCTCACCAGCGGCGCTTAGACGCTCACTTCACAGTGGGCATTTGGCGCCTAATTAAGCTCAAATATCAATCAATCAATCAATCTCAATTAGAAGCACATTAAAGTCCTGGAGTGGCCTAGCCAGTCTCCAGACCTTAATCCCAAAGAAAATATGTAGAGGGAGCTGAAGGTTCGAGTTACCTAATGTCAGACTCAAAACCTTAATGACTTGGAGAGAATCTGCAAAGGGAAGTGGGAGAAAATCCCTCCTGAGATGTGTGCAAACCTGGTGGCCAACTACCAGAAACGTCTGACCTCCGATTGCCAACAAGGGTTTTGCCATCAAGTACCAAGTCATGTTTTGTGGGTCAAATACTTATTTCACTCATTGAAATGCAAATCAATTTATAATTTTTATAAAACACATTTTTCTGGATTTTTTTCCTGTCTCATGCCCCGTACACACGACCGGTTTTCCCGTCTGGATTCCCAGCCAAAAGCTCTCATCTGATTTTTCCTGACGGTAAAAAAGAGATCCTGCTCTTTTTTTTTTTCCCCAGCAGTTTTCCTGTTGGAAAAAGTCTGAGGCCCCGTACACACGACAGAGTTTCTCGGCAGAATTCACAGAGAAACTCGGTCAAAACCCGGATTCTGCCGAGAAACTCTGTCGTCTGTACAGTTTTGGATCGATGGAGCCGCCGAGGAGCTCGACGAGAAAATAGAGAACATGTTCTCTATTTTCTCGTTGTTCTATGGGAGAAGGCGGCCCGCCGAGCTCCTCGGCGGCTTCATCCCAAAACTCGACGAGGAACTCGACGTGCCAAGCACGTCGAGTTCCTCTGTCGTGTGTACGGGGCCTCATGGAGCATACACACGTTTGGATTCCCAGCCAAAAGCTCTCATCGTTTTTTTTCAAACGTGTGTATGCTCCATCAGACTTTTTCCAACAGGAAAACTGCTGGGGAAAAAAAAAAAAAGGAGCAGGATCTCTTTTTCTTTATCGTACATCACGGGACACAGAGCGGCATTCATTACTATATGGGTTATATGGAGTACCTTCAGGTGTAGACACTGGCAATCTCAAACAGGAAATGCCCCTCCCTATATAACCCCCTCCCATAGGAGGAGTACCTCAGTTTTTACGCCAGTGTCTTAGGTGTTAGTCATGGTTTAGCTTGCCTCCGCATCCTTGGGATTAGGTGAGCTACCGGTTCTGTCCAAAAAAGCCTCAGCGCTAAAGTGGTCAGTAACCGGACCCCAAACCCTTGGGGTATAGCCCATAATGCTTTTCTTTTTAGAGAGCTGGACCCTGGGCCCAGAACTTAGAAACCTTTGGGTACCTAAAGTTTTCTGTTGCCAGGGTGCTATATGGGCCCAGGACAGTGGATCCTTCATAGGAACCCAGGGCCTGAAGGTCTAGACATCCCCACGGAGATGGGGGAAGATTGGGCCTCTTGCTTGGCAAAGTCCTGCGGCATGGAGCAGGTAAGTGAGGGGAAAACTTGCGGAACTTGGTTCTTAGCAGGTTTTTTTCTGGGGGGTCACAGGGGACATGCCTAAAGTTATGCACTGCATCTGGCAAACTAGTCACATATCATAAAGATAGGATGGCTCTCTATGTATTATTCCCCATAAGATGTGACCTCCCTTGTAGTGTTGGAAAAGCATTGAGTGGGGCCTGTGTTATATAAAAATATATGTGTGTGTCAGAGAGCTTTGCTTACCTGCAGGCCTCCAGGCGATGCTCCATTCAGTCTTCCTCCTCAGAGCCTGCAAGCAGGCAAAACGCTGACCTCCTCATGGTTCCAGGCTGCAGGCTGCAGTTTGCTGGAACAGAGAGGTCCCTTCCTCCCAAAATCCCCCCCCCCTCCCCCTGTCGGGAGGGGCATTTCCTGTTTGAGGTTGCTGGGGGGGAAGGGCGGGTCAGTGGCTTAAAGGAAGGGGCGGCCCTTCCTTGTTTGTTCCATTCAATACTTTGGAACTGAGGAGAAAGACCAGAGCGGCAGCACGGGGCGCCGTGGACACACAGTGGCCAGAAAGGATATTGCAGTCTTCAGAGGACTGTTTTTCAAGCCTAGAAATAGGCTGTTTCTTTTCCATCTCATAGTTTTTCTTTGCAATACTACTCAGGGGGACAGAATGTTTTTTCTTTCCTGGATTTGAAACAAAAACGAAAAAAAAAAAAAAAAAAAAAAAAAAAAGTCATCTAGGGGAGAGGAAGCATTTTTTATCCCCCAAACAGGTGTTTGGGCAATTAACTTTTATAGTTCCAAATACCAATAGGTAGCAGGTGTACCTCGGTATTGTACCATGCCGCTGCTTTCCCTACAGGGAGCCTTGGGGCCATCGGGATCTGGGGCTGGAGCTGACGCGGGTCAGTCCAACCCTAAGATGGTCACGGAGGAGGTATTACTCACCTCTTTAAAAGAGATGCAGAAAAGCATGGGTAAAATGATAGCCGCAGCTATGCGGGGCAGTAAGCGGAATAGATCTCCGTCGCCCGAGCGCGGACCCTCAGAAGAGGAGGTCCTTTCCTCAGGGGAATTGGACGACCTCTTGGACAGGGACCAAGTAGGTTCAGGGATCGAAGATCCGGATACAGAGGAGTCTGGGGCAGTCTCCCTGAGGGAGAGCTGGTGGATTCAAGGATTGTCGGACTTGGTCCATAGGGCATTCAACTTGCCAGTACCAGATCTCCAGGTATCGACGGTTTCAGCTTTGGGCTCACTGAGGGCGCCTCAAAGCAATGCTGTGTTTCCGATCCATCCTCTATTAGAGGGAATTTTGTTCCAAGATTGGAACAAGCCAGATAAGATCTTCTTACCACCTAAAAGGTTCTCTGTCCTATATCCTATGGAAGAAAATTTTTCCAAAAGATGGGCTACTCCTGCAGTGGACGCAGCCATCTCATGTGTTAACAGATCGTTAACATGCCCTGTAGAAAACATACAGGTGTTCAAGGATCCAGTTGATAAGCGCTTGGAAGCACTACTTAAGAACTCCTTCACTACTGCAGGGGCAGTAGTACAGCCAGCTGTGGCTGCGATTGGGGTCGCTCAAGCATTATCGGATCAATTTAAGCAGATGCTTAAACTTATTCCGGCCCAGCAGGCAGAAAAATTTTCGGATGTCCCTAAGGCCATATGTTTTACGGTAGACGCAATCAAGGATTCTATCCAGCAAGCGTCACGTTTATCGTTATCCCTTATCCATATGAGAAGACTCTTATGGTTAAAAAGCTGGGAGGCTGAGCCCCCATGCAAGAAGCTCCTGGTAGGGTTCCCCTTCCATGGAGGACGACTCTTCGGAGAAGACCTATATAAATACATTCAGACCATTTCAAACGGCAAGAGTACTCTCTTGCCAACTAAGAAGAAGGTTCAGGGACCTGCGTTTAAACGACAGTATTCCCCTGGGCAGGGGCCCTCTAATGCCAAGCAGTATCGACGGCCTCCTGCAAAAGCAAACTTCGGCTTCAACAGCAGATCACAAGGACAGGCTGTTAGAGGCAAAAGGCAGTGGTTTCGCAAACCAGCAAAACCAGCCCCCAAGCCAACCTTATGAAGGGGCGCCCCCACCCACGAAGGTGGGGGGAAGGCTGCGACTCTTTTCAGAGATTTGGGAAGCCAGCATTCCCGACGAGTGGGTACGGTCTTCCGTGGCCACAGGCTACAAATTAGATTTCCTAAGGTTTCCTCCTCCTCATTTCCAGAAGTCGAGGATTCCAAACGATCCGGAAAAGGGAGCCGCATTAAGATCGGCATTAGATCATCTACTTTCCCAGGAAGTAATAGTAGAGGTACCAGTCCTGGAACAGGGGCTGGGTTTCTACTCCAACCTATTCATCAATCCAATGGAGATGTCAGGCCAATTTTGGACCTAAAGATGGTAAATGCATATCTAAAGATCCGCTCATTTCGGATGGAATCCGTGCGGTCAGCAGCTGCCACACTCCAGAAGGACGACTTCATGGCGTCCATAGACATAAAGGATGCCTACCTTCATGTTCCAATTTATCAGCCACATCAAAGATATCTACGCTTCATGGTGGCTTCGCGTCACTTCCAATTCGTGGCGCTTCCCTTCGGGTTGGCTACGGCCCCCCGGGTGTTCACGAAGGTCCTAGCTCCAAGCCTAGCCAAACTAAGGATCCAAGGGGTCACGATCCTAGCATACCTGGACGACCTCCTAGTCATAGATCACTCGTCTCCCGGCTTGGAGCGAGCAGTGGCCCTCACGGTCCAATACCTCGAGAGGTTCGGCTGGGTCCTAAATCGAGAAAAGTCAGCTTTCCAGCCCACAAGGCAGTTGGAATATCTCGGCATGAGATTAGACACAGAACAACAAGGAGTGTTCCTACCTCTGAGGAAGGTAAAAGCCATCAAGGAATTAATCCTACTGGTTCTAAGCAAGAAAGAACCGACCATTCGCCTATGTATGAGGTTACTAGGCAAGATGGTGGCCACATTCGAGGCGGTACCATACGCCCAGAGCCACACTCGCATCCTACAGGCAGCCATCCTGTCAGCATGGAGCAGAAGGCCACAGGCCTTGGATATCCCGTTGCCGCTCTCATCAAGAGTCCGACAAAGTCTGTGTTGGTGGTTAGACCCTCAGAATCTACTGAAGGGGAAGTCTTTCAGCCCAGTGGCTTGGAAGATAGTGACCACAGACGCCAGCCTGACGGGCTGGGGAGCAATTTTGGATGGTTGCACTCGCCAAGGTACTTGGGCAAAGCCAGAGAAGCAGTTGCCCATCAACATCTTGGAGCTCAGAGCTGCTCGACTAGCCCTCAGGGCTTGGACGTCAAAATTGCAGGGGTTCCCGGTGAGAATTCAATCAGACAATGCCACGGCCGTGGCATACATAAATCACCAAGGGGGAACCAGGAGTCAAGCCGCTCAGAGAGAGGTGAGCTTGATTCTCCTATGGGCAGAGGCTCATGTGCCCTGCATATCGGCAATATTCATTCCAGGAGTGGACAACTTTCAGGCGGACTTCTTAAGCCGCCAGACTCTATGGCCGGGGGAATGGTCTCTGCATCCACAAGTCTTTCAAGCACTCTGCCAAAGATGGGGAGTGCCGGACGTGGATATCATGGCATCGAGACTCAACAAGAAACTAGACAGGTTCATATCCCGTTCAAGGGATCCGATGGCCTGCGGAACCGATGCGTTGGTTTGCCCTTGGCATCAGTTCAAACTTCTTTATGCGTTTCCCCCGCTCCAGTTACTACCCCGCCTGCTGCGCAGGATCCGGGTGGAGCACATACCAGTCATCCTGGTAGCTCCAGCATGGCCCAGAAGAGCATGGTACTCACTAATCTTAAGGATGGTAGTGGGAGACCCGTGGACTCTTCCTCTACGGCCAGACCTGCTATCGCAAGGTCCGATCCTCCACCCTGCCTTACGGCATCTAAATTTGACGGCCTGGAAGCTGAATCCCTGATTCTCAGGGGTAGAGGTCTGTCTCAGAAAGTAATCTCTACCCTAATCAGAGCCAGGAAACCGGTCTCTAGGGTGATTTATTACAGGGTCTGGAAGGCCTATGTAGGCTGGTGTGAGTCCAAGCGATGGCTTTTCTCGCAAATTTACCATCGATAGAGTATTAAGTTTTCTCCAGCTAGGAGTGGATAAAGGATTGGCATTAAGCACAATCAAAGGACAGATTTCTGCTCTGTCAGTGTGGTTTCAGCGGCCGCTGGCCACCCACTCGCTGGTTAAGACCTTCCTTCAAGGGGTCTTACGTATTAGACCTCCAGTTAAATCCCCGCTTTGTCCGTGGGATTTAAATCTTGTTCTGTCAAGTTTACAGAAACAACCGTTTGAGCCGTTGGCTGATATTCCTTTGGTTCTACTGACAAGGAAGTTAGTATTTTTGGTTGCCATAATTTCCGCAAGAAGAGTTTCGGAGCTGGCAGCCTTATCCTGTAAGGAACCATATCTTGTTTTTCATAAGGACAGGGTCGTTCTCCGCCCTCATCCTTCCTTCCTACCGAAGGTCATATCCAGTTTTCATTTGAACCAGGATTTGGTATTACCATCCTTCTTCCCTAAACCTACTTCCAGAAAGGAAGGGTTGCTGCATACCTTGGATATTGTCAGGGCCATGAAGGCCTATCTTAAAGCTACAAAGAAGATCCGGAAGACAGATGTGCTGTTCATTCTACCGGATGGGCCCAAGAAGGGGCAGGCAGCTGCAAAGTCCACCATTTCTAGGTGGATTAAGCAATTAATCACTCAGGCCTACGGCTTGAAAGGGTTGCCTCCTCCAGTATCATTAAAGGCTCATTCTACTAGAGCCATGGGCGCCTCCTGGGCAGCACACCACCAGATCTCTATGGCTCAAGTTTGCAAGGCGGCAACCTGGTCTTCTGTCCACACGTTTACAAAATTCTACAAGTTGGACGTAAGAAGGAATACTGATACTGCCTTCGGGCAGGCAGTGCTGCAGGCTGCAGTTTGAGACCCTCGGATTCCGGGGGCTCCTCTTGTTTGAGTTAAATTTAAAAATTTTATTTTTCTCAACTAAGTTGGATTTATTATGATTTGAGTATATCTCTAAATTAAATCCTTTTGTCTTGGAGATGTTCTCCCTCCCCTCATTGTAAGCATTGCTTTGGGACATCCCATATAGTAATGAATGCCGCTCTGTGTCCCGTGATGTACGATAAAGAAAAAGAGATTTTTAATACAGCTTACCTGTAAAATCTTTTTCTTGGAGTACATCACGGGACACAGAGCTCCCACCCCTCTTTTTTTGAGGACCATTTTGGGAGGCATACTGCTTGCTACAAAACTGAGGTACTCCTCCTATGGGAGGGGGTTATATAGGGAGGGGCATTTCCTGTTTGAGATTGCCAGTGTCAACACCTGAAGGTACTCCATATAACCCATATAGTAATGAATGCCGCTCTGTGTCCCGTGATGTACTCCAAGAAAAAGATTTTACAGGTAAGCTGTATTAAAAATCTCTTTTTTACCGTCAGGAAAAATCCTATTGGGAAAACCGTTTGTCTGTATGTAATTTCAACGCGCAAAAAACGTGCATGCTCAAATCAAGTCGACGCATGCATTGAACTTAATTTTTCTCGGCTCTTCGTAGTGTTGTACGTCACCGCATTTTTGACTGGCGGAATTTGGTGTGACCATGTATACGCAAGACAAGCTTGAGTGGAATTCCGTCTGGAAAACCATCGTCGTCGTCCCCCCCCCCCCCCCCGCCCCGACGGGAAAACCGCTCATGTGTACGGGGCATCACTGGTAAAATAAACCTACCATTATAATTATAGACTATTAATTTCTTTGTCAGTGGGCATACTTACAAACAAATCAGCAGAGGATCACTATCTTTACATTATAGATGTAAATATATATAACATTTATTTATTTTGTCCTCCTTACATCTAAACACATCTAAAAACCTGAAGCAGGACATGATCATTCTCTAAAAGGTGGGTGATGTGGCCTGCTCTTTTATACACAATACTAGTCACTCTTATTTAGCAGAGACTTTAAAGATAAGCCGAAATATGCTTCAAGGGGACATCTTAACTGAAGCCGGAGAGATTGATGTAAACGCCATGAATGTATTTCAGATAGCATCTTCTGGTATTGTAGAAGGCAGCAGTGAAACTAAATGTCGCATGCACGAATTACACTTATCAGCTTTGCACAACTATTACCATTTTCTAAAGTGAAAATAGGAATTGGGCAAAACTAGTTCCAGCTGGAATTTCACGCTGAAGTCCTCATGTTGATTGGCAGCTACTTAAATTGCCTTATTTGAAAAGCATGCAATGTGGATCAAATGAGGTGCAGACTGAATGACCACGGTCAAATTACCCGTCTTGCAGTTAGAGTAGTTTCAAGGATTGCCATCAGAGTAAACAACAGCTACATTTTCCTGAAGTCAGCCTGTCACTGTATATTAACATTTCAAAGTCCATCAATCTATCCATGTACCCAGATACCCATTTATTGCTACAGCAACAATTTTCACCTATATGCACTGCAGATGAAATAAAACGCTTAGCATTCTTCTACTTCTGTCCGTTGAGGCAGATAATATTAATGTTAGTTAGTTCATGTCTTCAAAATGCAAGTGCACAGTAATTATGTATCAGATAACATGATATGCATCTTAAACAGCCACATCACCCAAAATATTTTATAAAAATTATGATTTCATTATCTCTGAAAACAAACTAGCTTGTATAGCCACATCTCTGATGTGTACACAGAGGGATCTCAATTTCTGTTTCCTTTTGTAGCCAGCCTCTTTCCCTTGCATTACAGAAAAAAAACAAAAATGGGGTGGGACGTTACATGTACCTTGCAGCGTCTAATAAACTACACATACCAAAAAGGCTTAAAAAAATAAAATGAATAAATCTTTAAATTTCTATATACAAATGGTTAGATAAAAAAAAAAAAAAAGTTGAAATACCACTAGTTAAAACCACAGGATGTGCTGGTCCTGGCTAAAGAATTGAGAAAACTTGCCTACGTGTTTCGCCTTTTTGATATGTGTAATTTATTAGACCCTGTAAGGCAGGATTTGACAAATTTGCTTGGAATCTAGGAGCCAAAAAACGCACCCCGTCCCACCAAGCTCGCACGCAGAAGCGAACGCATACGTGAGTAGCCCCCACATATGTAAACGGTATTCAAACCACACGTGAGGTATCGCCGCGATTGGTAGAGCGAGAGCAATAATTCTTGCCCTAGACCTCCTCTGAAACTCAAAACATGCGACCTGTAGAATTTTTTAAACGTCGCCTATGGAGATTTTAAAGGGTAAAAGTTTGTCGCCATTTCACGAGCGGACGCAATTTTGAAGCGCGACATGTTGGGTATCAATTTACTCGGCGTAACATTATCTTCTCAATATAAAAGAAAATTGGGGTAACTTTACTGTTGTCTTATTATTAAAAAAAAGTGTATTTTTTTCCAAAAAAAGTGCGCTTGTAAGACCGCTGCAGAAATACGGTGTGACAGAAAGTATTGCAACGACCACCATTTTATTCTCTAAGGTGTTAGAATAACAAATATATATAATGTTTGGGGGGTCCAATTAGAGGGAAGGAGATGGCAGTGAAAAAACACATTAGAACTGCTGTTTTTTGCTACTTGTAATGTAAATGTAATGTAACCTGTAATGCCAACGGCCACCACAAGATGGCCACTCCTAGATTCCTTCTGCAGGCCTCGGCTTCCTTCTGTGAAGGCCGAAAAACCTCGGTCTCAATTACCGGCCGGCACGCGCCTGCCGGTAATTGAGGCCGCGGCTTTGCGGCCTTCTGCTGGCCTCAGCTTCCTTCTGTGAAGGCCGCAGCCTCAATTACCGGCGGGCGCCTTTACAACCACTTTAAATGAACTTTACATAAGTAAAGAAAACAAATCAAGGCCCAGCTTGGGTAAAAGTTTTTAAGAAAAATCACAATGTTTTTTGGGATGGGGGAAATTATTACAATAAAACCTGAACCCTGTCAGAGTCGGCATGCTTATATGTTTTTATAAGCATTCAAATTGTGAACCAAACCACCCAAAAAAAAAAAAAGTTGGCAAATAGTCAAACTTGTTTTGATGTGCGAACATTAGCTTCCCAAAAATCCTAAAAGGCAATCATTGAAAATTCTAGAGCATCAACTTTAAACATGTCAATCATTCAAACAACGCGGAAGTGCCTGCGGAATAGAAGACAGCCTGACCACACAAGTAATACAACTCGTACAACCGTGGAAAAACATCTTGCTTTGTTTTGTGCGGCCGTTCCATCTTGCGGTTTAAAAATCACTGAAGTTTGCAGACATTACAATAAAAACTTAATGGCGAAAGTTTAAGTAGATGCCATTTTGGAGGTAATGTGCATACAATGAAATTAACTTACAGCCAACTCACTTGAAGCCCAGCTGCTATTTTTTAGATTTAATTGTAAGTATTATTTTCTTGCAGGAATGTAATGGAGTTTGCATTGCAGTTACCAGCTGAAACACGAGCTGGTACAGAGCACTTTTTAACAATTTAGCACAGCTGATGCCAAAAAGTAGGTGTATTTACCTACAAAGATAAATGTAGTATTCGATCGCTGTAATTTTACGAGTGTGGTTTTTATCCCTTTAACCAGTCAATAGCAGGTTAAATGGAAATGGACTCAAATTGTGCCCATAATTTATTTTTTTTACATATTAAAAACAATATACATCAAAATGTATTTCAAGGATAATGACACTGTAGAGGTATTTGGCTGTAATTATTCCAAGTACTGTATTTATTGGCGTATAACGCTCACTTTTTCGCCCTGCAAATCGGTTGCAAATACAAATAGTGTGTGCATGTTATACGCCAAAACTGCAAATTGGGCTGCCTCGGAGAGAACGGGGGGGGGGGGGTTATGAGTGCCGAAGATTACATACAGTGAGAATCTCCTGATTACTCACCGGCCTCTGTAAAAGGAAGTCCCGTTTTCTGGGTCGGCATTGGACCAATGTTCTGTCTATCATAGAAGCCGGTCCAGGAGGCAGGACTTTGTATTAAAGAGGCCGCCGAGTAAACAGGAGATTCTCACTGTATGTAATCTGATGGTGCTCATCCCGTCCCCTCCCTGAGATGGGCATTGATCAGGCTGCATTCATTGTATTGGGGAGGCTGCAGATGGGCAATTGTGAGGCTACAGATGGGCATTGATTAAGCTGCAATGATGGGCAATGGTGACGCTGCAGATGGGCATTGATCAAGCTGCATTGAAGGGTAATTGTGATGCTGAGGATGGGCATTGATCAATCTGCATTAATGGGCAATTGTGAGGCTGCAGATGGGCATTGATCAAGCTGCATTGAAAAGAGAAGGAAAGAGAAAAATTTGCAGGCTTTTGAACCTGGATCTGCAAAAAGCTGCTGTAATGTAGGGGGTTATCGGAACCTGGGGGTTCGCCCCTAAAGACACCAGCCACTGGAGAATACCAACTAATGGACCTGTTAATACACAGACTCTTCCTCTGCAGGTATGCCTGGGCAGCCTCAATTATGGTTAGAGACATATGGAAGCAACCATTTCTTGTGCATTTCTAAGTATAGCTTTTAAACTTTACCTTCTGCCTGCTCTGAAGTGCAATGCAAGTAACTGGCACACAGTCTACACTGTGGGTTCACCGTACATCTATGAGGACATCAGTATAAGGAGTTAATACTGTGTGAAGTACAAGCCAGTGCTTGCCAAGGGGAACAGAAGTTTCACATGCAGCCTGCTGTTAAGCTTGTACATGCGCCTGGTGGAATAGCCTCTTGCAGGAAGAATCTGCTGTCAGAATTCTTTCTATGAGCAGTCTGTCTCTCATGGCAATGGGAGAAGACTCGCACTGCAAAGGTCCCCCAACCTGTGCACAGGTATGGAAGAGAAGACATTGGGTGCATGCATGGAGCCCATGCTAGGCAAACAGTGGGGTCTCATAAGTGTACTGAGAGTAAGGTAGTGGTGATAGGCTGGACAGGTAGAGAGGGCATAGACTCCATGTGTCCCTCCTAAATGCAGCTGTGACAGTGAAGGTGTACATTGACAAGAGGGTGAGAGTTAATTAAACTTCAGGTCATCTGCTCAAAAGTACACAGTTTTCAGCACAAAATGTTCAAGTCAAGTGACCGTATTAAGGTGCCTAGTATAGCCCAGAAGAACCCACCCTGGGGTAGACCTCCTATGTGAACAGGCAAAAGTCACAAGTGGGAGCTAGAAGTGAATTTTGCTCAGGCATTAAAAAGGAAGCTCCCTTAAATAATTGTGGCCCACTTAGGAGGCGGAAACCGATGACGCCAGAAGCTTGACAGGGCAGGAATGAGGAAGGCAAGTAAGAGTATCATTCTGCTAACTGGACCATGAATGAGCACCACCCAGCTAGCAAAAAACTTTGTGTAATCTTGTAAGACTGACATAACTCCTCATATTCTAGCAGTATTTAGAGATATGCAGTCATTAAAAAAAGAAGAGTATAACTAAAATATTTTATGCTTTTTTTTTTATAATGCAATTCCACTTTAAAGATCTGATAATTTGACATTTAGGTTGAGGATGTATTCCTTGTTGCACTTAGGCTTCTTCTAACTTTGAAAACTCAATTAGTAAAATATATTAGCTTGAGACCCCATTCAAGCTATTGTGAGCCCTTATTATGCCTCCCAGTTGATTTTCAATTTATTTAGCATAACGGAGAAAGCAGTGGGGTGGTGCAAGAGGAAGGATCGGATTTGTATGGCCTAAACTAGTGAAGGCTTCATCTAGAGCAGACCCTCTCAACCTTTTTACCACAGAAGGGTAATTTTCAAGTCTGGGAACCCTACTAAAAATTGATTGATCCGGGCCCCTTACATTGGTGGTCAGTGGGAAGAATACCCCTTTATAGCGGTGGTCGGGATACCACTCTTACAGAAAGGTAAAAAGACATGCTATGTTTGGATGCAATTCGGTTTTGTTTTCTGGTCAACAATAGAGTTTAAAGAATGTGAAAAGGTCTCCATGAATGATCACAAATTGTTTTTATTTGTGAACAGTTGTCAAGGAAAACGGTATGATCATATCAACTCTCAGTGAAAGTTACACCGGCAATTTAGCACACTCCCTGCTGAGATTCATAGTGATGCGCCGATCGCTTCTAGATAAAAGCAAAAAAAAAAAAAAAGGAATGATTGTCAAGGGCATTCACTTTAACCAATACAAGGTTTTATGGGAATGGACTCCGACAACGCTTTTGTGAGAAAAGACAAGTAAAATACAACCAGGAGCCAATTCTTCCTTCCCGGGGGATTCAGATAGGACTCTGGAGCAATGTCTAAAATTCCAGGTTTTTAAATGACATACCAAATGCTTCAATATATGTACAGGAATCTGAAAACGGAGTCAAACATCTGTGCAATAAGATGGGAGAGTGAAAGTTTTATTACACTTAATGACTGACATCCATTGATGTTGGCTATAACGAGCTTTTTTTATGAAAAGGCAATGACTACCTGCTTCAGTCTGTTATCTCTTCAAGATAAAAAATAGATGCAGATATATATGGATCAGGCAATTAGGTTTAAAGTTCAAATGATATTCAAATGATGATAAACTACAGCTTTAATACTGTAAGATTAAAATGTAACACATTCTTTGAGCTTCACTCACTGAAGTCGATCATTAACACAAATGCCTCTGAACTCCCAGAAGTTGCCAACTTAAACCCCATTCCCACCAATCATTCAGAAAATACATATATTTCACCTGTGCTTTGATGCATTTCACGTGCATTAAGCTGCATATGTATTCCATAGTTCCTCCATTTAATAGCCCAAAATATGCAACTTAAAAAATTAGTTGTAAAGTCGTGTTTTTTCACCTTAACGCCATTCTATGCACAAAGATGAAAAACCTTCAGAGGTGCAGCTTCCCCTCAGACCCCCCCCCCCCTTTTAACTTACCTGAACCCGATCTTTCCAGTGATGAGAATAAGCCCAGAAGCTCCAGCTGCTGCCTTGGGTCCTCATTGGATAGATTGATAGCAGCAGGAGCCATAGGGCCAAGTCCTACTGTCTGTGTCGATGGACGCAGCAGCAGGACTCTGGAGCGCGCCCACACGCAATGATGTAATATTATGATAACCCCTTTACAACAGCATTACATATAAATGCAATTGTAGCATGGGCGAGCCTTAACATCCCATTCTCTGCTCCACTGATGCCCCCAGAATGTCGACCGAGCTGCTCACCAACATCTCATGGTCAACAACTGACAAATGGGGAGCCTGTGTGCTGGGTTCCCCATGTTAGCACAGTGCAGCCTTTCACGGTCAACTCAGGCATCACGGCACATTTAAAGTGGCAGCTGGCATAAAAAGGTGGTTCAGGAGGGGCTGGGGAGTTGTGTTTACCATATTTAACACTGTCTGTACCATGCTGGCAGCTCTTCATTATCAGATGTATACTAGATGTGCACACTAATAGAAGGGTTAAAAGGTCTCGAGGCCTCCACATTACACTACATGTTAAAAAAAAAAAAAAAAAGTACCAGGCTGTTTCATAATTGCCCATCTTAAGCTATTCTGAACAATTCCGAGTTGCCTACAAAGTCAAACCCGCTGCAAAGAAATGCAAGAAATATTTTTTTTACATTTTTAGGTATGGTGTGTGAATGGCAACACATAGCCAACATATAGCGGGGGTATCAAATTTGACAACAAAACAGACCTAGATTCAAAATGGTGCTAAACCTGTTTATGGGCTACAAAGTGAATAGGTGTGGATATGTCTTTAATCTATTCTTTAAACATCCAACCTGCTTATTTGCAATTTGCACATACAGGAGAAGTACACTTACCTTAAAGCGGTGGTTCACCCTCCATGACAACTTTTTAGCATAAAATTCGGCATAGTAGCGCGAGCTACAGTATGCCTGTCTTTATTTTTTTATCCCCGTACTCACTGTGCACTCGTAGCGACAAGATTACGACTCCCCGCGGGGAATGGGCTTTCCTATGGAGAGGGAAGGTGATTGACGGCCGGCTCTTTTTTCTTATTTTTCTTATTTATTTATTTTTATTAATAGGGTGAACCCCCGCTTTAACACTGAGAAGTACTAGTAATGATAACAGAATAAATGCTAAACTTCAACTTGCTCCTATATCTTTCAATTGAGCCATCAGTAGTGCAGCTCAAAATTCTTCCTATAGCGGGGATTATAGTGACATTACGAAAATTTGCCAACATTATAAAGATTTTGTAATTTTGTGGAAAAATTTACTTTATAGGCATGTATAAATTAAGAATAGATTTTAATAATTACAAAATATCACATATATACATGATGCATCTAATAAATAGAAATACAAAAATATAAGGGAAATAGAAAAGGCAGAGTGGTTTGTCCCAGAGAGATTGATCAGTATATATGTGGTTGGACTTGCTGAAAAACTGTAGAAGGAAACGAAGCCCAACGCTGAGTAAAGGATATCTCCTGGGTGTATCCACTGGGTCCTTGAGAGGTTTAAATTTGGCTTCAAGGACCCCATGGATACACCCAGGAGATATCCTTTACTCAGCATTAGGCTTTGTTTCCTTCTACAGTTTTTCAGCAAGTCCAACCACATATATACTGAGCAATCTCTCTGGGACAAACCACTCGGCCTTTTCTATTTCCCTTCTATTTTTGTATTTCTATTTATTAGATGCATCATGTACAGTACAGACCAAAAGTTTGGACACACCTTCTCATTCAAAGAGTTTTCTTTATTTTCATGACTATGAAAATTGTAGATTCACACTGAAGGCATTAAAACTATGAATTAACACATGTGGAATTATACATAACAAAAAAGTGTGAAACTGAAAATATATTTCATATTCTAGTTTCTTCAAAGTAGCCACCTTTTGCAGCAGACACATCTCTAGAACTGATAAGAGGAGACTGTGTGAATCAGGCCTTCATGGTAGAATATCTGCTAGGAAACCTCTGCTAAAGAAAGGCAACAAGCAGAAGAGACTTGTTTGGGCTAAAGAACACAAGGAATGGACATTAGACCAGTGGAAATCTGTGCTTTGGTCTGAGGAGTCCAAACTTGAGATCTTTGGTTCCAACCCCTGTGTCTTTGTGCGACGCAGAAAAGGTGAACGGATGGACTCTACATGCCTGGTTCCCACCGTGAAGCATGGAGGAGGAGGTGTGATGGTGTGGGGGTGCTTTGCTGGTGACACTGTTGGGGAATTTAATCAAAATTGAAGGCATACTGAACCAGCATGGCTACCACAGCATCTTGCAGCGGTAGGCTATTCCGTCCGGTTTGCGTTTAGTTGGACCATCATTTATTTTTCAACAGGACAATGACCCCAAACACACCTCCAGGCTGTGTAAGGGCTATTTGACCAAGAAGGAGAGTGATGAGGTGCTGCGCCAGGTGACTACCTCTTGAAGCTCATCAAGAGAATGCCAAGAGTGTGCCAAGCAGTAATCAAAGCAAAAGGTGGCTACTTTGAAGAACCTAGAATATGAAATATATTTTCAGTTGTTGCACACTTTGTTATGTATAATTCCACATGTGTTAATTCATAGTTTTGATGCCTTCAGTGTGAATCTACAATTTTCATAGTCATGAGAATAAAGAAAACTCTTTGAATAAGAAGGTGTGTCCAAACCTTTGGTCTGTACTGTATATATGTGATATTTTGCAATTATTAAAATCGGTTATTAATTTATACGTGCCTATAAAGTAAATTTTTCCACAAAATTCTAGTTCCAATTCCTAGTAGGATGTGGCACTTCGTTAACTAGGGTGTTGATTACCACCCAAGGGCACCTGTAATCAATTCCTATCTCAACATTATAAAGAAAGCAGATATGACACTAACAGCGTAGGATTATCCAGAGCCAATAAAAAGCTTGCAGTAACGTCCAAGGACATGGCTCTTCTGGTGAAAGTGCTTCAACACCCATTAATATGTATATCAGCTTAGACAGAGAAGACTTCACGCAAGCACAAACTATATAAAGACAATAGGAAGGAACGCTAGTGCTGTAGAATTTAGAGCAAGAAAAAGTCACATGCTTGCTTATACACCAGATAAAACATTCTATACCCATTGCCATTAGATTGCATTCAATTCAGATATGCATTCATATAATATATATTATGCATATTAGTAAGTAAGTAAAGCTATGTGAGTTTAGCACTTGAGTATTTGTTCATGGCCAGAATAAATTAGTAGAACTATAGGCAAAATGTTTCTTTTAATTTTGGATAGAGTAAGGGAGGGTTATAACCCCTGTCAGATTTTTGCCATTCTGTGTCCCATTGGGAAGATTTCCCTTCGCTTCCTGTCCTATAGCAAAAAGGAGGAAGCGAGAGGAAATCCCTGCAAATTAAGGGAATGCCTTGGGGACTCCCAGGTGCCCAGAACTAGTGTGCCTTTTCAAAGATTTCCCCCTCTTTACTTTTTCTGGGGACAACACAAAATTTGCGGTTTTCTTTTACTTTCACCGATAATGGTAAGCAGGACAAATAGACAGGGTGAATCTCCGTAACCGGGGCACAGACAGCAATAAAAACTGGACAGGTGTTCTAATCCATCTCCTCTTCCTCCAAAACTTTAGTTTAACTTTAATATTCTTTTAACATACACGTTATACGTACCTTAGGTACTTTGAGACTGCATCCACACTTCAGCGTTTTGAAGTACGGGCAGATTTGCCATGGTTTTGCCTGCGATTTCAAAGTGCCGACATATGAATGACAAAAATCACGGCACTCACATTTGAGATGCCATTCATTTAAACGACACCTAAAGTCACGGTGCAGGTCTGTCCCAAAAAATTGCACTGCAATTGCAGAAACCTGCATCGTGAGAAGCATGTCACTCAAAAGCAGCTCGAACTGTTTTTGGGGCGCCAATCTTCACGCGATGCGGTTACCGTGACCCGCTCCACAATTTTAGGTGTCATTCAGATAAATTTGGGGGGGGGGGCTCGGGGTTGCACGCAGTAGGTTTTCTACCTTAATGCATAGAATGCATGGAGGTTAAAAAAACAAAAACAAACTTCAGCCTTTAAAATCACTTTAATATTCTGGCCCAAAAAAAAAAAAAAAAAACAAAAACACCCGAGCACTGGATGCTTTTCTCCTACTAAGAACCAAAAGAAAAAGTGTTTACAAATGCCCCAGTGTGCATGGGGACTTAGAAAGGGAGAATAGGCAGAACTGGTAGCCTATCAGGCTTTACCACATTACAAAGTGCTGTGAATCCAACAGATGGCATTTGTGGACTGGATTGAAACATGTAGAGATGGCCTCATCAGTAAGCGGTCCATCCTTCACTACCTAATCACAGCCTTGGCTAGGCCGATTCGACTAAAGAAGAAGAAAAAAACACACCTCTATAAAAGTCCAAAAATAAGCCAGGCTCCTCACAGTGCTTGACCTTGTAATAGCGCGTGCTTAAATCGAATGCCACAGATGGTGTTGTGCCACAACTGAATGCAAAGACGCAAACTCACCTGCATATGCCATTCAGTAGCTTATGGTGAACTGACTTTTCAGGGCCTTCTGGACTCTCTGTCTCAGTGAAGGACCTTTCTATGTTGCCTTGAGAAAGGCAAATGGACCCTGTGAGACCCTGAAACATCAGTTTCTTATGCCTCATGTGACGCCACCTTCACAAACATTTGAAACTCATTGATTTAGAACGCTGGTGACTTTGCATTGGATCAGAAAACTGGCAGAAGAGAATAACATTCTTTGGCAGGTACGGCAGCTCACACATGTATTCCAACTATGTATTTAGCCATTTTTACATTTTAAGTATTTACAAAAAAAAAACTGCCTTGTAAATTGTTGTCACAAGTACAAGTATACTGAAAAATAGACACATATTCGAACACTTAACTGCGAAAAAACGTTGGCAGCTTGCCAACTGTGGCCATTGCTGGCAGAAGATGCCATGGAAAAGTTACTGACCTCTGTAGAACCCAGCACAATTCTCAAACTCATGCATTAGTTTAGGGTAGTTATTAACACTTCTATTTAAAATGTATAAATATTTATAAGACTACTCACTATATACTTACCAAATGGCAAAAATGTCCAAAAAAAAAAAGTGTTTATGTAAACAAAGGCGGAACATATGTCAACTTTATCTTGTAAAGAAAGCTTTTTATTTCAAACTGGAAAGGCGCAAGGCTACCAAGCATGACCCCCTTTGATCCTTTATACTTCAATGTGCTCTGTTGTCACAAACACACACACACACACACACACACTAAACTCCAGATTGATTTCATTGGCCAGGTGCAGACAACTCCCTCCCCCTCCCACCAGGAACATTTGATTGACATGGGAGTGAGTTTAGCTCAGTCTCGTGTAATTTATCTCTATGAATAAAGAACAGCCCCACATATGCAAATCAATAAATAAGAGGAGGGCTCTGTGCATCATTCATCATCATCACCGGACATGAATAGGAACAGCACCATAGTGTGTAATTAGCAATACAACTGTGGCTTGCCGCTATAAGCCCCACGATTTTTCTTATTTTTGAACAGAAAGGATGGCGTTGGATATGACCAAATCCTGGAGAAAGGGATAAAAAAAAAAAACACACAAGAGATGGAGAAGGAAAGCATTCTCAATGGAGATAACATTCCAGTATCAAATCCTTCAGAGAGGCCCTTGTGAAATGAATCTTTTGTTTAATTAATACAACGTGGACTGCCAAATGTGGTTTCCTGATGGACAGAGAACAGCTGCCGCTCTAACAGACAGACATTCATATCCTCCTTCAGAACCTTGACATTCCAATCAACGATATGCTGGAAAGAGACTGGTCTCAACTCCAATACATATTCACTATTTTTAGCAAAAGCTGCATAAAAGTAATTTGGAGGGAAGGAAAAAAAGAAAAAAGGCGGGCATTTATCAAGTTAATACAGACAAAAAAAAAAAAAAAAAAGTTTTTGAACTTCACTAAAACACATTTTCACCCGTGTTATTTAACCACTTGACCTCCGGAAGGTTCTACCCCCTTCATGTCCAGGCATTTTTTTTGCTATGCAGCACTGTGCTACATTAACTGCCAATTGCTCCGTCACACAACCCTTTAAGCAAATGAAATGTATTCAATAATATATTTTATTATGCTATATAAAAAGATTTATATAGTTCCAAGGGTAGCGACGGCACTCCGTGCTTGAAGCAAATGCTAGAGGTGCACCGAATGGAAATCTTGTTGCCGAAACCGAAAATGCAGGATGCACTTGGCCGAAAAGACAGTTTTAAAAAAATTGTTATATATAATTGTATTCTATTCTATTGATATCATCAATTAAAATTAATATGGCCATTATTTGCACCTTTAGAGAAAGAAAAACTCAAGAAAAATGTATCCCTTTAAAATTCTAATGTATGTCTGCACACTTGTCCATTGAGCTTCCATTGTGGTGCTAAAAATCGGCTGAATGCCAATTTCGCCCAAAATGTTTCGGCGGCCATCATTTCGGTGCAACTCTAGTGAATGCCCAGGTGCTCACCCACAAAAAAAATCCATATAAATCCAAAACCGATATAGGAGGCACTCATGGGTCTTGCAGAGGAGGAAGATCGTAAAAAAACAGGTCTTGAGAAAGAAGGACTGAGCTTCATCGAAACGTTGACAGTAAAAACACTGCTGTTTTTAATCTTCCTCCACTGCAAGACCCGCGAGTCCCTTAAAATCAGCTTTGGAGATATCCATTTGGGGGGGGGGTTATAAAAAAAAGGTATTCTTTTTTTTTTTTCCCTTACACAAATGGAGCTTTCCTCTACTACTAAACCTCCAAAATCTCCAATTACTGTCCAGCCACCAGATGATGCTAGGGTCCCTCCACATCGCAACCCCAACAATCGTCTGTCTGCCACACATCAGCTGATTGAAGGTAGAAACATAAAATCTTCAGTGCAGATCCAAGGTAGGCAACTTTTTCCCTGGGTAATCCACACACCAATTTCAGATATTATCTACTGCCAAAGTCAAGTTATGTGCTAAATTGTATAAATGAGAATGCTTCCAATTTTACATTGAAGATTTCATACTTTCTGGGCAGACCACAATTTAAGCCGTCACACTGGCAGGAATTTGCTTTCCAGTTCGTTTCCTAATCTTGCACAGAGTATGATTTGTTAAATGGGGTACTATAAAGCTAGAGCATGGAAATTAAGATTTAATTCATTAAACTGACTTTTGCCTATCAGGATTTACTGAGAGGTGGTAACCCCAATGAGCATTTGATATTTAGAAGAAATGCTATTAAACATTGCTCATGGATCAACATCAAGGATTAAAAAAAGTGCTGGACTTCACAACTCAAGCCAGCTGGCAGTGAATGCCAATACATGCTGTGATCGACAATTCACTTGCGTCTATAAGCCTTCAGCACTCTACCTAGATTGAAGGCCTTTGTAGTGGACATCCATCTTGTGTCACAGAAAAGTTAATTCAGTAAGTTTGACAGTTACCATTAAAAACAACGATAAATGGATATTTTATGGATGCACCAACAAAATATCTGAAGACACACAAAGCAGTAGCTGACAATTCATTATGTCTAGTAATGTATACTGGAGACAGATAGTTGAGCATGTTTTTTTTCTTCCTCTTTAATTAGATGAAGCCGGGTAAAACTGCTCCATTCTCCTGGGAATATCTGGCGTTTCGGGGGGTACTGTGCTTTTCTGATGTTACTGGCCATCTGCTTGTAGCACCATTATGCTAATATAAGTTTTCCCACTGTGATAATGCTACAAGAAGCACAAAGGCTCTTTGGGACTGAATCAGAAAAGGCCACCACAGCACACAACCACAGGATTTATTTGTTGAAGATCCTATAACAAAGCTGTAAAGAAGCAGAAGTCAAATTAAGATGAGAAAGAATGGAACAGGGAGATTACAAAGAAACCAGCAGCGTAAAACGTCCACAACATAGACATAAGGCTTTACAACCATAACCCAAATGGTTCCTCCACCAACATTTCTCAGCCCTACAGGCCCACTTATCTTTGACATTTCCAAAGCCCTTCCAATGTGAAATATTGGACATGCTAAAATTCTGCTCACCCATAAACATCGACTTCTAACCCGTAAATGTGGTCCATGAAGAAAGCAGAAGACTTGAGCTGAGGAACATTTTCTAACTTTTGATCAAGAGCATCTGATAAATGGTTTTCCTGCAATAGTCAAATTTAAGAACCAGGAGATAAGGATTGACTGTGCACACCAAATATAACGCATGGGAGTCAGGTGCGGATCACCGATAGGCAAATCATTTATCTCGGTATATATATTTTTTAGTACAAATCGACATAAGAATAGAGGTCGACTGATATATCGGACGATTATTGGCACTTTTTATTTAATCGGCATCGCCGTTTGTTTTTTTTGTTTTTTTTTAAAGCAGATTTACTTCAGCGCGACTTGCATTGACTTCTATGGTACAGAAGTCATTTGCAAGTTGCCTGAAGTTTCCCATGGAGGACTTGTCTCTGAACAGTCTGCCAAGTTTGAGAAAAGAATACAATGTTGCTACTTATCGGGTGTAGAAGTTCTCAGTTTAACCATTTAAAGACTAAATCTTTTATGACACTTGTTGCTTACAATTAAAAATCCTGTATTTTCTGCTAGAAAATCACTTAGAACTAGGGCTGCAACTAACGATTAATTTCATAATCGATTAGTTGGCCATTAATTGTTTCGATTAATCGGATAATGGCCTTAAAAAAGAAAAGCATTTTTAAAAAATTTGGTGGGCCAATTTGTTGTTGGGCAGATTACAAAACACAAAATTGCCGCAAAAACACATTACATCCTTTTCTGCAGCTTCTCCATTGAAGTATATTAAACCAAAAAAAAAAATGGCACCGTTTTGCGTTAAAAGGTCCTCGCCCTTTCCAAATACGCAGCAGCTGAAAAAAAATCATGGATGTGAACGTGTCCCATAGGAAAACATATAAATGAACTGTAGTGTGTTTCTGCAAAAAGCACCAAAAAACAGAGGTGTGAATCCAGGCCCGAGAGGTTTAGTAACATAATGGGGGTTAAAAAAACAAAAGTAAGTACAAAAAGAGCAAATAACGGGGTTTATTTTTTTTACTGTGGGACAGTGAAAGTAATATTTACAGTAGCGATTTGCTTTTTTTGTACTATAAAAGGGCTATTTTTTTTTTTAACCCCATTGTGTTACTGGCCGATTAATCGATTATGAAAATTGTAATCGAATTAGTTGTTTCGGCCCTACTTAGAACCCCCAAACATTATTTATATATATATATATATATATATATATATATATATATTATATATATATATATAGCAGAGACCCTAGGGAATAAAATAGCGGTTGTTATTTTATGTCACACGGTATTTGCGCAGCGGTCTTTCAAAAACGTAATTTTTGGTGAAAAAAAACACACTTTAATGAAAAAAAAAAAAAAACAGTAAAGTTAGCCTGTTTTTTTTTTCCTTCGTCCAAAAGTTTTGATTACCTGTTTTTGTGCCGGCTTCCCGATTCCCTTACCAAAGATGGCCGGAGCAGCACCCGAGAGCCGAGGGAGAGATCGGCTTCAGGTGCCGACATCGCGGGCGCCCAGAACAGGTAAGTGACCATATATTAAAAAAAGTCAGTAGCTGCAGTATTTGTAGCTGCTGACTTTTAATATTTTTTTTTTTTTCCCCACACTGGAGTGGGCAGGCGCTATTCGGCTGCTAGTGGGGTGCTTATAATCCAGCAAGCAGCTGATGAAGAGGTTGAATGCGGCCGTGTAGCACCGCTGTTGAAGCGCTTTGCAGGTGCTTTGGCAGGAGTGCCCAATCATTTCAATGGCCAGGAGTGGTGGAGGAGCGGTATACACCGCTCCAAAGATGCTGCTTGCAGGACTTTTAACGTCCTGCCAGCGCTCCGCCTCAGGGTGAAAGCCCTCGGGCGTTCACACGGAGACTGCAGGGGAGCTGTTTTGCAGGCACTTTACATGTGCTATTTTTAGCCCAAAAGTGCCCGAAAAACACCCCAGTGTGAAAGGGGTCCAACTGTTAGATTTTATGAGATGAAGGGTTATTTTTTATTTTTTTTTAAATCGGCCTAACATATCGGCTCAAAAAAAAAAAATCTGTATCATAAATCGGCCACCGGCCGCCGCAATGTCTAAATATCGGCATCGGCCAGAGAAAAAACAATATCAGTCGACCTCTACATAAGAAGTTACCTCTAATTACCATTGGCTCAATAATTACTGACCAATCATCTTACAGACCCAAATTTATCCAATTACACGTTAGGATTGAAATATGTCCAATAATTTTGCAAATTCTCCCAATCCTGCTACATGTCATCAAATCATACCAAAGGCTTCTAGACATTACTTCATCCCCTATGTCACATGGAATGACCAGGTGCATCAGGTAAGATAAGGTTAGACTTTCCATAACATGGCAGACATCTCCCATAGCATTTAATTAAACTTATCCTAAGATGGCCGCTGGCATTGTACCCACATAGGCGACTTGCACTCTGATTTCTGGTAAACAAGTGGTAACCAGTCTAGAACATGCCTGGACACGTTTCTATAGCTTATATGCCACCACTAAAATTTTGAGGATGAAGACCTCAGAATTAGAAGCACAAAGGAAAAATGTACACGCTTCACTGCAATCCATCCCGAGTGATCCAGTGGGATAATATTCCTGACATTCATCTTTTTTACACTTGGGTTCATTATTGCAGCAAAAGTCTCTCCATGTTCCTACCAATTTTAAAAGGCACAATTCTAGAACTGTGCAAGTCTCCAACCATTAAGAGGTTCGTACCTCGGCCGGTTCTTTTGAACCATGTATGGGCAGGCTGAGTATACCCATTTGATGGATCAACCAACTTGGGTACAATCAACCTGCCGGATTTTACATGATTATTGCTAGGGGCTCTTACAGCCCCTAGCAATAATCACTGTTTTCTCCAGGTGAGAACAGCTTGCCCCACCAGGAGAACACAATGGCTCCATGAGAGGAACTCCCCTGTCAACTCTGTATGTGTTGACGGGGGAAATTTTACGAAATGTACATTCCGTCTGGGGCCTGCCTTACTTACACATTGCAAAACAACCATTGTGTTTTTCTATTCATCAAGACAAGTTACATCATACATAAGTAGTGTATGGGAGTTTCTGCTTTTTTGAAAGCTCACAATGCCAGTGCAATAAAACTAACTAAGAAATAAACATCTTAGCACAAAAATTTAAAGAAAACGATTGACGAAAACAAGTGAAAGAAAAAAAAAAGGTCCAGAGTATGAGTCAGAAGACCTACAAAACAAGCAAGTTGCAAAAACCAGACCAGATTTGTCTTTTAACCACTTAAGCCCCGGACCAATATGCAGCCTAAAGACCCAAGGTGTTTTTACAGTTCGGGACTGCGTCGCTTTAACAGACAATTGCGCGGTCGTGCGACGTGGCTCCCAAACAAAATTGGCGTCCTTTTTTCCCCACAAATAGAGCTTTCTTTTGGTGGTATTTGATCACATCTGCGGTTTTTAGTTTTTGCGCTATAAACAAAAATAGAGCGACAATTTTGAAAAAAAAGCAATATTTTTTACTTTTTGCTGTAATAAATATCCCCCAAAAACATATATAAAAACATTTTTTTTCCTCAGTTTAGGCCGATACGTATTCTTCTACCTATTTTTAGTAAAAAAAATCGCAATAAGCGTTTATCGATTGGTTTGCGCAAAATTTATAGTGTTTACAAAATAGGGGATAGTTTTATTGCATTTTTATTTTTTATTTTTTTTTTACTACTAATGGCGGCGATCAGCAATTTTTTTCGTGACTGCGACATTATGGCGGACACTTCGGACAATTTTGACACATTTTTGGGACCATTGTCATTTTCACAGCAAAAAATGCATTTAAATTGCATTCTTTATTGTGAAAATGACAGTTGCAGTTTGGGAGTTAACCACAGGTGGCGCTGTAGGAGTTAGGGTGCACCTAGTATGTGTTTACAACTGTTTGGGGGTGTGGCTGTAGGAATGACGTCATCGATCGTGTCTTCCCTATAAAGGGAATGACGCGATCGATGCGCCGCCATAGTGAAGGACGGGGAAGCCGTGTTTACACACGGCTCTCCTCGTTCTTCAGCTCCGGGGAGCGATCGCGACGGAGCGGCTATAAACAAATAGCCGCGCCGTGGTCCCGGATCGCTCCCCGAGCGGACCCGACCGCCGCATGTAGCGGGGGGGGTCCCGATCGGACCCCCCACCCGCTAATAGGCGAGGACGTACCCATACGCCCATGTGCCTGTACGTGCCATATTGTGGACGTATATGTACATGGGCTGGTCCTTAAGTGGTTAAAAAAAAAAAAAAAAAAAAACTAAAGGAGGTGTAATTGAAACAATTAGGTTATTTTTTTAATATCCTGGAGTAACTGTTCCCAGAGAGAGTGCCCGACTCATTTCAACAGACACAAGAGAACAAATGTGTGTAGCAGATGAGGGTCTTCTTAGAAAAAGGCTGAATGGAGACCATAGTGCTAATTACATGACAGGGATCAAAAAGCTGGCAGCTGTAAAACCCCACATTTCAATAACAAAGCTATACAAATATGCCAAAGAAATGGCTACATTTTTTTAACACTCTTTCTCAAAGTGGACTTGCAACATATGTCTTCTTAGAAGTAACGCAACTTATTTTCAAAATATTTTCTCAACTAAAAAGTGAATGAAAAAAAAAAATTCAAAAAGAAAAACTTTGTTGATTTTTCAGTCAGGAAAGTATACTGCACTTAAAATATTTCATATTTGCCATTTCCAGCCAGAAGGTGGCGCTATACAACTTTACACATGTTTACCAGGATAGCCTTAATAGACTTTTTTTTAAAGTCTGTTTAAAGAGCTGAAGCACCCAAATCTAAAATTACACACATAACTATACCCGTCACAAGTCACAAGTGACTCATTGTCAGGAACAGACATACAGAAAATACAATAAAAAAATAAAATAAAGTCACACCTTTTAATAAAATGGTAAAAATAGAACTGGTAAAAGTAGTCAAAACATAGCCAGTGTTCGGTAGCCAAATCGGATAGTCTGAACAAGCCAGGAAATCAGGAAGCCAGAGATCAGTGTAGTCAGAGGCAGCAGACAGGACCAGGAACCCGACGGGATGTCGACCAGACAAGTCTTCAACAGGAATACAGCAGAGAGTCTCTAGATATGTTGACCAAGGCGAAGGCATTAAAGAAATGAACCAGGCAGTTTAAATAGCCAGAAAGGGCTGGCTGTTGGCTCGAATGACGAGTAGAAGATGATAAACATGTGAGCCACTGTAGAACGAGGAGTACTGGCAATTAACTGACAGCTGAGCAACCTGAGCACAAAGAGGGAAGGGCCGAGAGCCCAGCCCTGACACTCATCCCCTACTCCCTCTGTTTTGTATGGCACATTGAGGAGATTTAATTAGAAAGATTCAGGGGAGAGTTACGGATTCATTTATGGTAAAGCAGTCATGCAGCATGGGAGAAACTGAAAGCTGTACAGAAAAAAGGAAAATATTTATTTAACAAGCAGGCAACTCTGATTATAACGTCTTGAGTTGACTTGCTTGTTTATAGCGGTTGTTACTCATTAAGGAAAGTCAACAACTCATCCATAACTATACCATCAAGGCCAACAACCCATTTGTGCTGGTTTCTAGAACAAAACCACACACTACAGATATCCACACTGCCAATTAAAAACACAAATGTTTGCTACAATTACAGGTAATGTGTCCAATAACACCAAAGTTCCTGTTATTTGGCAAACCATTAGAATCTCTGGATGTACATTCGCCATCCAACTATCGCAGGGCCTTTTGGGCCAGAATGCTCATTCAATGTGCATGGGTACCTCAATGCTTTTTATAACAAAGCAGAAATTTTGCCTAAAGGGTCAGTCCACCCAAAAGTGACGTTCCAGTTTTAGGAAGATGCTGGTGCATTATACACTCTAGCAGCTTCTTATGTCCTTCAGGAGCACTCTAATGCCCTGTACACACGATCAGAATTTCCGATTGACTTTTTCCATCAGATTTTACAATCGTGTGTAGCCCCATTTAATTGTTTTCATCGGAAATTCCATCAAACTTTAGATATAGAACATGTTCTATATTTTTCCAATGGCATTTCGTTGGAATTCCGATGTGATTTGGCTGGGAAAAAGCCAGATCGTGTGTACGCACATTAGTGATAAAACAGCTCTAAAGACACACCTGACACAGAAATGAGAGGGTCACATGCACCTCATTGGATATTTAATCAATTAAATAAACAGAAGTGGAAAAAGAAATTGGAAAAAAAAAAATAAAAAAAAAAAATAAACAAACACACACACACACACACACACACACACACACACACGTGGAGGTTCAGGGACCATGCTGGTGAAAATTTTAAAGTGGACTTCACTTTTAAAGAGATATGCAAAGCCAGTGGAGCACTCAGCCCACTAGATTCCACTTTTGGGCAGCCTGACCTATTATTGATTTGTTTTATTTAAATCCAATCAAGATATCCACATAATGCCTAGGCTTCCCTTTCTGCACTTGAGCGGCATCATTTTACCATGCACAGGCAGCAGCTAGGTGAAATTATGGTAAATGTAGCTATAATGTAACTGTTAATGAAAGTATAATTTATGCAGGGATTATTGCAAATTAGCAATTAACAGAGCCTCACATTTTCAATGTTAATAAGTAAAGTGCAATGCAGAAGTTTTTAACCATTAAATATATGATGCAATAAGAAAATACAGAAAAACATGACAACTCACTCGATCTCCCAATATACTGTATATTGCATGTATATTCATTAGTAGCCAAGATCAGAGGCTCCAAGCAATTTTGTTTTAAGTTGCGTCCCATGTGTCACTGTGCCAGGTTTTCTAGGTCCTCATCTGATTTGCATCTTTCCGAGATGGAAAATGTTGCAGTCTCAATTTAAGTAGCAAAGGAAATGCCCCGTCTAAGTTGCTATTTTTGAAAATACTGGATTTGTAGCAGAACCCAAAGGCTGAATATGACAAAACCCTTATTTTGCATTGGAACCTAGTATGGAACTAGTTCCACCGAGACCCAAACTTACGTAACTGCAGATATCTCCACAATTCCTAGCAACTGGATTCAAATTCAGTACAGGTGTCTTTCCAAATCATAGAGAATAAATACTGCTGAAATTTAATGATTCATGTAATTTAATTTTAATAATTACTTTATTTGTGTCCAACGAGCAGGGCCCTCTGATCCCTCCTGTATTGATTTGTATTGTGACTGTACTGTCTTCCCTGATGTAAAGCGCTGTGCAAACTGTTGGCGCTATATAAATCCTGTTTAATAATATATCTTGGTAATTAAAGAAACATTGGGACAGTTTTGGCTTACGCCATTTTGGGTTATGGGTTTATCTACATGGGCATGTAGACCCTACAAAGGCCCTTGAAGAGGGGTGCTAGTACATAGTCGGGTTCAGAAGCCTGTTAAAAATTAATGAGTATGATAGGAGCAGTAGTTATATGAAACTTCACACACATTCGTTGGTGTACTTGCAAAGGAGGGGTGAATGAGGGCCCTGGAAACCAATCTGTCTGCATCCAGAGCTGCTTGACTGTACCTGAAGGCAAGTATGTTTGGATGTGTGTGAAGATCCCTACAGCTGCCATTTTAGTTTTAGTTGTATTTTAGTACACTAAAATAGTGTTAAAGCGGAAGTAAACCCATCGATTTTACAGTTTAAAAAAAAAAGTTACATTTGTTGCACATGCCGGGAATGTAACAGCACCATTGGTTGTGCTCTCAACCAAACTGTCAAACAATCCAGTGTCATAACTGATCACATGTGCAGCATCATGGCAGTTGAAGATTAAACAGGAGGTCAAGATGGCAGCTTACTTGGCTGAAAACAATATGAGGGTTTACTTCCACATTAATTTTGGACAACAAAAATATATTCGTCAACAAAATAACACTTCTTTGCACTTCCCGTTTGCCAGGATTATTGTGCTCTCTTCAGCCGATATCGTGATCCTTTGTGTACCTGCACTTGTCCTCATCTCCACTACCACTCATTACCAACCTTTTGCTTGCTCCTTGACAACGCCTCTGCATGATCCTAACCTGCAACAACAGTTTGGCTCGTTTATGGACTACGCTTCTCCTTGATCTCCAACATGTCATATCTTCTACTGGACCCCAGCTGGTGCACCTCCTGGTGGGGTGATCCTGAGAACCTCAACCTGGTACTAACACACAGCAAACCACTATCAGGAGCTCTGGTGAATAGTGGTTAGTACTTAGACTCCACACCTCGGGTGAACCCTCATCATCTGACAGGTTAACCTGCTTGTATACTTATACAGCTGGTCGGTGGGAGCCTCTCTATGGCTATAGCTACTGATCTCCAAGCCGGACTCCTGACTGTGACAAGGCCACCAAACAGTCTTGTGATCCCAGCAATTTCTGTTAGTGGTATATCACGTCACAAGATAATTCTGCAGTGACCCACAAGTCGTACACACTTCACGTAAGGGAGGGGACATCTTGTCAATGGGGATCATGATTACAATAAATGATAGGGGTTCTGGCTCTTAAGGATGTACAGCATACTAGCAGCCAATTTAGAGCTCATTCATATGGGCAAATGCATATTTTCTACATGGAGCGCAGTATCTTGCTTGCAGAGCTAGCAGAAGATCTTGTGTAAAATATGCACCCAAATACTTGTGTTTAGATGCATACAATTCTTCTAATGACTTTACAATAATATTGTTTGCCCCCCAAAACCAATAATATAGTGCCATCAGACTTCAGAATCCTGCAGTGTGAGTGCTGATCACCAAGTGCCCACCGGTGGTAGGACCTCCAATGTGTCCACCATAACAATTACAAGCCCAAAACGGGCTCATGCTCCCTGCCATTTCTGTTCTTTAAAAGGCAATTCTGTACCAACATCCTGAGCCTTGAAATGTCCCACCAGTCACACACAGCGCACACATCGAGAAAACACTGAACAAATGTATTTGCATGCAATACTTCGTAAAGAGTGTTGTTCCATCACTGTCCTACAGTCACCCTGTGTCCCCTGAATGGCATAGCAACCTGCTGAGAGATGGCTCAGCTAAAAGGCATGTGTTATTTGCCCGAGACAAACTGCTATAAATATACTGAGGCGGCCTTCTTTACTGAGTCCCTTTGGCTACATGCAAGGAGTTTGCAAACAGTATTGCCTCAGGATTTGCAATTTTGCCAGCTGAAAAACTTTACTGAAGGAAAACGCTTCCAAAGTAAACAAAGGCCGGCAGCAAATTTGGAAACAGAAAGCAGCGCAGCCATCACATAAGAATCCTTTTGTTATGGGAGAAAATATGTTTGCGACAACTGCTTGCATATCTGTGAAAGAGAACAGCTAGGGCTAGAGCGTGGCAGTCTAATAGTTACATGGTGGGGGCAGGGCACGCTACACCAAAAATGCTAGAATCTGGCTGTCCTAATTGAAATGTGATATCCCGCAAAGAAAAAAAGCCAAAGGCGACTACACTTTTCAGAGGAACAGGCAACGGCAGCAACATTTAGCCTTGTCATCACTTGTGGAGCTGTCAAAAGATGGCAACTGCTTATGAATTATGCAGGACTTGATCACTTTATTCAAACCCTGAAAATTGCTGTGGGCACACAAGGATAGAATTTCATATGGTATACTAGATTGTATACTCTGGAGAACATACACAGGATGTTAAAAAGGTCACACAGAAATGTTGGAAGCAGGAAAAATCTGCCAACAGGCGGTTCTTGTGTTATGTGTAGGATGATATCACCGAATGTGCAGTTACAGGGAAAATCTGGGTGTCCACGAGTAAAGAGGGCAAGCCGGCAAGACTGTAGGTATACTGCACAAATCTGGCCTTTATGGAAGAGTGGCAAGAAGAAAGCCATTTCTTAAAGATATTCATAAAAAGTGTAGTTTAAAGTTTGCCACAAGCCACCTGGGAGACAAACCAAACATGTGGAAGAAGGTGCTCTGGTCAGATGAAAACCAAAATCGAACTTTTTGGCAAAAATGGAAAACGTTATGTTTGGTGTAAAAGCAACACAGCTCATCACCCTGAACAAACCATCCCCACTGTCAAACATGGTGGTGGCAGCATTATGGTTTGGGCCTGCTTTTCTTCAGCAGGGACAGGGAAGATGGTTAAAATTGATGGGAAGATGGATGGAGCCAAATTCTGGAAGAAAACCTGATGGAGTCTGCAAAAGACCTGAGACTGGGACGGAGATTTGACTTCCAACAAGACAATGATCCAAAACATAAAGCAAAAATCTACAATGGAATGGTTCACAAAAACATATCCAGGTGTTAGAATGTCCAAGTCAAAGTCCAGACCTAAATCCAATCGAGAATCTGTGGAAATAACTGAAAGCGGTTGTTCACAAACGCTCTCCATCCAACCTCACTGAGCTTGAGCTGTTTTGCAAGGAGGAATGGGCAAAAATTTCAGTCTCTCGATGTGCAAAACTGATAGAGACATACCCCAAGCGACTTACAGCTGTAATAGCAGCAAAAGGTGGCGCTACAAAGTATTAACTAAAGGGGGCTGAATAATTTTGCACGCCCAATTTCTCAGTTTTTTATTTGTTAAAAAAGTTTGAAATATCCAATAAATTTCGTTCCACTTCATGATTGTGTCCCACTTGTTGATTCTTCAAAACAAATTACAGTTTTATATCTTTATGTTTGAAGCCTGAAATGTGGCAAAAGGTCGCAAAGTTCAAGGGGGCCGAATACTTTTGCAAGGCACTGTATGTTTATTTCTAATATTTCCATTTATTTAAGACAAGGCCCAAAGAAAAGTCATGTTATTTATCATTTTTATTTTGTGGGCATTGGTGGAGCGCAACACAGTACTATTCCTTTCTTCAGGACTAAAAGAAGACCTGAGGAATCTCTCCAATATAGGACAGCCTGACATAAGGTCCACCCCTTTTCCATTTCACTGGAATAAAAAAAAAATAGAAGGAAGAAGATTTTTTAGCACTTCCTGTTCCTCCCATAGTGGAGGGAGCGGAAACCTTTTTTAATAGAGATAAAGATTGCAAAAAATAGTTGACAGGGTTCTAGCTCTATAAATATACAGCATGCTAGCAGACCTTTAATCTTTTCTTACAATGTAAAAGACATTATCAGCTCACAGATAAGATACAGAACACAAAGGACGTATATTTAAAGTCAAACAATGATTGCATTTAGAAAGTAAGATGACAAATGAAATACATACAGGGAACACAGCACACCTGTTGAGGCCTGCAGTCTTTATCCAGACATAGCTGGAGTACACTGATGCTCACAAAATGAGAGAGAGGAGAGGGGATTGGGGGGGGGGGGGGACATTTATTTAAAATTGATTTTTCATTTACAAAGGGATTTATTAATATGCATTCCAACATAACAGCTCATCACATTGATGGTTACATTGTGAATAAACGGATAATACAAAAAGAGAAAACAAAATAAAGTAAGTAGATATGGACAAGTCTTCGAGATGCCAGAACGGTCATACATAACATTGGGAAGGTTGCTGGCACCTTCCGGAACCTCAGTATTCTGGAATGGGCTGCATCATTTTTTTTTTAATCAGTAAATACATTTTATTTAAAAGTATTAAAGTTGACAATGATACAGTATATGGACATCAATACATACATAAGGTCAGAAAGGTCCAATGGAACAGGTCAGATAAAGCTAGTAATCGTTGTCTCAAGATTGTGATAGTCTAAAAGCAGTTGATACATAGTTGTGATCTAGTACCGGGTAACATTGTTAAATGTAGAAAAGAAATAGGGGTAAGGAGAAGAGAGAAGAAGGGAAGGGAGAGGGGGGAGTGAATGGAGAGAGGTAGGGGGAGGGGGAAGGGAATGGAGAGAGGCAAGGTAGAGGGGGAAGGGGAAGGGGGAAGGAGGGAGTATAGAAAACACATGATAGAACAACATTCCTTGCCACAACCAAAAGATTATATAGGAGACAGCAGCATCCATTAGGCGTTACCTACTAACTCTAGGGCTCCCAATCATGTGCATCAATCCATTGGGACCAGCTTGTGTAGGTATCTAAATCTGACTCATTAGGCTCCTATACAACAGAATTAGACTGGAAGTGGAAGGGGGAAGCACTAAGAGCCAATCAGGTGTGCTGCATCCATATGTGCTGGCAAGGAAAATACAGATAGCTTGGGGCAGGGAGGCAACATAGTCTAGTCTAATTTCTTAGAGCCCTACAAGGGAAAAGATCAAACCTAAAAACAGAAGTGGGGGCAACACAAAGAGGATAAGATGGGGAGGAAATGCCAGCCTCGGCATACATAGTAAATGCAGGACTTGGCCCCGCCCCAAGTCATTGGATTTGATTAACAGCAGCGGGAGCCAATGGCTGCGTTGCTATTAATCTATCCAATCCGTTTTTTTCATCTTAATGCATAGGATGTATTAAGGTGAAAAACCACGAGGGTTTACAATCCCTTAAGTCTTCATTGCAGCCGTAGATATTAATAATATTAAAGGAATTATTTATCACTTTATTTAAAGAAGAAAAAAAAAAAAGTCAGATTATCAGCCTAGCAGAGTTGTGTAAATCTTTAAACTGGATGGATAGAAATACAAATCCTATAAGAGGTAAACATCATTAACAAAGTATTTAACTGTGCATTTAGCAGTTTGCCTGGCGTTTAGATTCAGGCTGTCCACTGTATGGAATCATCAGGTCATACTTTGTATGGCGGTGCACACCACATATTCCCCCCTTGTTAATTGCAGGCTTTCCATCAGTTGAACGCCTTGATTCATTGCAGCAGTTACATTTCCCCTAAAAAATTAATCTGCCAGTCGGCTAGCAAATGGCAAACATCTGCAGAGCCTCCTTGGTGCACTGTACCTCGTTCAGATTGGTTGCTAGGAGGAAATGGACATGCTCGTGCTTTTTTTAGGCCTTGCAGGCATTGAAAGGATTAAAACGTAGAAGTGTCACGCTGCGTTTGAACTCGAGTATAAAGATTCAGAGCGAGAACAAGCAAGTTTCTGACCTTCAAATCCAGTCTTATAATAGCATTACTTTTCCAAGGAACTTAGCAGATAAAGCTTCAGTTCACAAGTGACACAACTTTCTACAAGATGGTTCAAAGAACGGAATTTCCAAGTTAACTTAGGTAAAACCTGCCCCTTTCTGTCCCCCTAAAAGCTGCTTCCATGTCAGACAGTGATTAACCTGCCAGCCAGCACCATAATAGCAACTCCCGGCGACCCTTGTTATTACACACATTAATCACAGGCCTCCAAGTCCCCACTGGAGGACTGCAGATAAAGAAATAAAAAACAAAGTTGACCATTGCAGTCCAATTTTACAAGTATTTATGAAGATTCTAATACTACTTATGAGAAGTATATAGAGTAAGTGGTTACCTTGTGGCGTTAGGTTGCAAAGATATTAACACCAATAAATGTCTATCTCCAGGCACTGGATAGATTCCCCCCAAGCTTTGCGTGGGTTTCCTCTGCTTGCTCCGATTTCCTTCCATGCAGCGAGACTACAGCAGGATGATTATCTGAAAAATGTCTCCTTATAGGCATTTGTCAGTATTGCATAGATCAGCCTTTTGCAACCAAGGTTTCTTAGAACCAAATGCTGCGTACACATGGTCAGACTTTTGACCGGGCAAAACTCTGTCTGAATATCCGACGGAAAAATAGAGAACCTGCTCTCTATCCAAGTCCGTCGGAAATTCAGACGGAAAAAGTCAGATGGGGCATACACACGGTAGGAAAAATCAGATGAAAAACTCACATCTGACTTTTTCCATCGGAAATTCAGACCACGTGTACGCGTCTTTAGGGTTCCTCCAGAGGTTGCAAAGAGTTGCATGATCTCTGGTGAATTGATCTCCTACCTACACATACCACCAGTGCAAGAGGGTAATTTTCCACTAACCACCAGTGTACATAAAGTATCATCTGCACGGGAGATACCAAAATGTTCACTATCTGTAAGGCCGCATACACACGATCGGTGTGTTTTTTTTAGCACGTTGTGTGTTTTACGTCACCGCGTTCTGACACGGTCGTTTTTTTTAACCGATGGTGTGTATGCACATTAGACCATCAGTCAGCTTCATCGGTTAACCAATGAAACGGTCCTTCAGTCAGTTTTCATCGGTTTTGACTGATCGTGTGTACGCGGCCTGATTCTTTTCTGTTAATATTGTTCATTTTCAAGGTTATTACTGAAAATAAAATTGACATTTACCCACTATTTTACATGTTGGATACGTTAAAAAATGATCTGCTATGGATGGTAAATAGTTATTCCACATTCTTTACTCTTTAAATATAAAACGTACAACTTCCTGATGGAGTTATTTGTATCATGAACTGCAGGCATAATTCTTTTTAGCAGACTTTTTTTCTAGGTAAAAAGTTTATAGAGTATAGAATATGACTCAAAATGTATATGTATATTATATATATATATATATATATATATATATATATATATATATATATATATATATATATATATATATATATATATATATATATATATATATATATATATACACACACACACACATATACATCTATCTATCTATATACACACACACACATATACATCTATCTATCTATCTATATACACACACACACACACACACACACACACATACATATATATATATATATATATATATATATATATATATACACACATACACACACACACACACACACACACACACATACATACATACATACATACATATATACATACTGCTAAAATATGGAAAAAAGCATTTCTAAAAGCAGATCTTAAAAGGTTTGTTTTTTGTTTTCTAAATAGGTTCCTTTAAGCTAGTGCATTGTCGGAGGGAGACGCTGTGAACACAGCGTCTGCCCACAGGGATGTAGTGCCAAGGGAGGGGGCTAGCACGCTGACTAACCCCCAGTCAGAACCGCTCCGACGATGGGGGCAAGCTTAGCTTACTGAGGAGAAACAGGGAGCGAGAAATTCAGACAAAGAAAAAAAAACATTTAGAAGGGAAATCGAAGGAAAAAGGCAAGTGAACCAACAATGCACTAGCTTAAATGAACCCCTTTAGAAAATACCTTTACAACCCCTTTAAAGCAAAACTTCTCCCAAAAGAGGGAAGTTCCACTTTTCTTCCTACCTACTCCCCTCTTCTCTGCCATATTTGGATTACATTTTTTGTCTTGAGAGGTGCCCTCTTCCACCTAAGCCAGGCATATCCAAACCTTCTGAGCAAAGGGCCAAATTCACAGTCTTTCAGACTTTAGGGTGGGTGCGGAGTGTGGCCTGTGGGAGTAGAAAATGTCCTGGAACTTGTGTCAGTAAGAGAAAGTGTCCCATTGTTTGTGTCAGTAAGAGGAGGAGTTACTCATTGTTGGGGTCAGTGGGAGAAATGGTGCCCCAAGGGCCAGATAAAGGTAAGCAAAGGGTCGCATCCAGCTCATGTGCCACACCTTGGAGACCACTGACCTACCGTAGGTGAACAGAGCAAATGTTCGAAGACCCGAAGATTGGTGAAGAACCGGGCTGGGTAAGAAGAGTGCGAAATCCCTGGATCAGCGGGTGTCTGTTTTTTAAAAGTCGACAGCTTCAGATTTTGGAGCTGCTGACTTTTAATTTGTGGATACAGCTAAATCTCCTCTAACTGTATCCGAGTACCACAAACCGCAATTCAAAACAAACTCCCCATCCATCCATGTCTCCACGTTTAATTTTGTTGAGAAATCACTTTGAAAAAAAATAAAACTGCCATTTTTAGCTATGGCCATCTTGCGCAAGGGCAAATCCATCTGCCCATAAAGTGAGGACGTGCTAGAAAATCTTGTTCATGCACAGTCTAACATACATGGACTGCCGTCAAGGTCAGGCATACAGGTAGGAGGGTGTGCTTAGCTGAGAAAGCCCCTCTTCCAAAATGAAAGAAAACAAACAAAAAGGACAAGGACTCTTGGGATGTAACCGTACAGCAGCAGTCTGCCTGAAATATTTTTTTGATACATTTTCAGTATGATGGTCAGTTCTTTCCTCAGGGTTTGTGCTGGTCTTCTCACAATCCATAGGGGGGGGGGGGGGGGGTTGTTGCATTCCATCCACCTAAAGTAGCACAAAATGAGCATCACTGACTGGTGCGATTGGTTCAATGCCTTCTTAAAAATCCACTCACAGCTGGTGACTCGCATTTTTCTAAAGCTCCAAGCGAAGTCTATCGGAGCAAAGCTGCTTTTGGATTGGAGTTTGAGAACGCGCTTCAAATCGTTCATGTGTGAATGGGCACTGATGAGCTGTAGAATACCGTATATACTCGAGTACAAGCCAACCCGAATATAAGCCGAGGCACCTAATTTTACCACAAAAAAATGGGAAAATGTATTGATTCGAGTATAAGCCTAGGGTGAGAAATGCAGCAGCTACTGTAAATGGAAAAGAGGGTCAACGATGCCCGTTTGCATACCTGATCTCCCACTGTTTCACGCAGTCAGTCGGCGGCCATTCAGTGTAACAAAGCCCCACCTCCTCCTCATCTGTGATAGGTGGAACACTGACTCACTGCTGGGAAACTGAGTGTTCTGCCTATCACGGACAAGGAGTAGGTGAGGCTTTGTTACACTGAACGGCCGCCAACTGACTGCGTGAAACAAAGCCCCACCTCCTCCTTGTCCGTGATAGGCAGAACACTCAGTTTCCCAGTGAGTCAGTGTTCCACCTATCACGGATGAGGAGGAGCGGGGCATTGTTACACTGGACGGCCGCCGACTGACTGCGTGAAACAGTGGGAGATCAGGTATGCAGATCGGAGAGACTCGAGTATAAGCCAAGGGGGGGCTTTTTCAGCACAAAAAAAAAAAAGTGCTGAAAAAACTTGGTTTATACGCGAGTATATATGGTATGTGGATTCTAAAAAATATATTTTTCTAATGCCTGAAGTATTGCTTTAGTTGAGAAAGCAAATAATTATTGTCATTTCTATTTCAAATCCACACACAAATATACACATGGAAGGGAATCCTCTAATCTACACAGATTATATATTATACATGATTAATCACAACATCAAGTATTTATGGCCCACAGTACGAAGCACTTGCCAACAGCAGTGATAAAAAAATTACATTAGATCAACCTATGAGCTGCATAAAAAAAACACATATGGTAGATGACTTTTTACATATAGTGCATAATAATAAAGCGCTCTGAAACCGGTCAAATTTAGATGCCGGCAGGGACTGATCAAAGAAAAGGCAAGGAATCAAGGCATTTATAAATATCTATGCATATTAGAGAAGTTGCACAGCTCCTTCATCTGTCAAGTTGGGTCATGTCAAACAGGAGACGAATGAGGTACACACTGTTCTTGGTAAGCAGTTTTTAATCTAAACTAGTACAAAAAGAGTCAGATTAGGTTAGATTTCCTCTAAAGAGAAGTGCAACTGTCAGATTTCTAAATCTTAGAAGCACTTCAATCTCTCAATCATGTCCTTATGCTGCTATCATTAGTAAATAGATTGGAAGTGGAATATTAGATTAACAGGTTTTACGCAATTTTTTTTTATCCATTTCTTCAGTTACTTCCCGATTTCTATGCCTAGACAAATGATGTCATACATCCCAGGAGTCTTCAGATGGGGAGGAGCGGCTCTCTCAGACAAGCATTCCTTCCTACCTGCATGCTTGAGCCAAGGGCAGATGGATTGCAGAAAGTAAATGATACATGAATCATCTGCCTTTACTCAAGATGGCCAGGGCTGGAAATGCTAGGGGGGGGGGGGGGGGGGGGGGGGTTTAAAGTGATCCACAAAATAAAGCATGAAGACATAGATGGATGGGCAAGTTTGCTCTGAATACTAAAAATGGATTAAAGGGGTTGTAAAGGAAAAAAATGTTTTTTTATAATAAGCATCCTTTACCTGCAGACATTCCTCTTTTCACTTCCTCATTGTTCGTTTTTGCTCAGAAGTTGCTCTATTTCTTCTCTCTGTTCTGTTCACTTCCTTCTTGTCTGATTTTACTGACCACCGTGAAGGGAGGCTTTACTGCTGTGGTCAGTGACGTGCTCACCCCCTCCTGGGAACTACATCTGTGCGGCAGGACGCTCTCTATGTGTTAGAGACTTCAAGGAGGTGTGAGTTACTGGGCGTGCCGCAATTCATACTGGGAAATGTAGTTCTTACACGAACGATGCAAACCAGGAAGTGAATGAGAAAACAGAAACTAGAACTCCGGAGGTGATATAGATGAAGGAATTTAATAGGTATTTACTTGTTTTTTAACATAATCATTACACTATTCTGTCTGTCTACCTTGCAGACATTCATTTTAGGCCAAACATTTTTTTCCTTTAAAATAGAATTTTTGCTTTGTGGAGCTCAGATACAATGTAGATGCGCTTTAAGCAGACATTTATTCCTGAGGACTTGACGTATGTTTCCAGTAGTGCTCAACACAAGACTTCCATGTTATTCTTTTCTGCCTGTTCACATCTGACTTATGTGTTGTTGCTCAACACTTAGAAAAAGAACAGGAGCTTCTTCGAGACACGATGCAAAATTTTGGGTACGAACAAAGACAAATCTCCTGCGCTCCAGTATTTTTGGAAGATGTTATGAGATGGTGTAGTCCAATTAAAAAGTATCTTCCAGAGTCTTGCAGCCCTCCTCAGAATCGTGGGAATTCATGAAACTAAGAAAAGAGAACGGAGGGCGCACCGACCTAGTGCGATACTGCTAAATTCGTTTTATTAAAATATTAAAATCAATCATTATACTCACAATATGGAGTTAAAAATCAGGCCTTAAAAGACAGTACAGCAGAAATCCAGCAACATCAGCAGAACACGATAATCGCTTGGAACTGCAATCGATGTTAGGGCTGACGCGTTTCGGGGGCATACCCCTTTCTTCAGAGCTTGGTGGTCTGCAAAACTCATTTAGCAGTATCACACATTGTGGGTACGCACATCCAAGTACCAAAAAAAAAAAAAGAAAAAAAAAAAAAAACAATGCAATATATATTTATTTTTCTTTCTTATAGGTTTCAACAACCACCTTCAAGTTCTGCTTACTCGCCTCCTCCCCTCGATTGTAACAGTTGTTTTCCTTCTGGGAGCAGGTCTTTTTTTCCCTGACAGATACCCACTCCAATTTCTGCAATTCAGGAGGTTGCGGGATCAGCTAATCTCATACATGCACGGTGGGGAGATGGCTATGAGACATCAGAAGTCACAGCCAGCTCCCATATACAACATGGCGGCATCAGGGATCTGAAACCCAGCAAAGTTTTGGCCCCAGTGAAGACAGTGCTGGACTCTTGTACTAGAAGTGTCTGTTAAAAGTCAGAACCTATAGTATTTGTGGATGCAGACAAATTTTTACAATAGGATTGAAGTTCCTCTTTAATGACAGCTGGTCAGCTATTTCACACTTTAGAAAGTCCTGCCTAAGAGCAAACACCAGAAGGTGCCAATTACCTTTGTTATCTATGGTGGTTGGTGCAGCTCAGTTTTGAAGTCACCAAGGTCAGACATCTAGTAACATAGTGAGAGCAGTTTCAGATACCCAAACTGGAAGGTTCTTTGCTTTGCAAAAGGTAGTAGTTGGGATCTTGAAGGACAGCATACAATGGTGTTTTTACATTATGCATTTTGAGTGTGGGACCATAGTCACGGGTTTTGTTTAGGGTGTGCCAGTTACAAAGACAACACAGCTTCTCCAACAGCCATGAAATTCAAAGAGCTTCCGACACCCGAGTCATGATAGCTTTCTTCTAAGAAAACAGATGTGTTCTAAGTACTCCAGGGCTGCCATAGCGGGCTACAACCAGCTAATCCATAGTGACCCTGCTGCTTTCCACTTTCTTATTAAAAGGTGGTAACCCCCTATCAAGTAGAAATATTGACAGGAGCATTTTAAAATGCTTGACTGGTGCACTTTTAACAGTGCTGTACTGATATAAATGGGTGAAATCAAAAGGTGCATGTGTTAGCACTTTTTCTTTATTGTTTTATTGAATGAGCCTATAGATCTTGGAAGAGTATTGCCAAGGGCACCATGCAGAATTAATAGGACAGCTTTTTTAATAGAAAAATGTTGATGTGACCGTGTTGTCTTTTCAGTACATTTAATTTTTAAATTGTTTGTTTTATGTGAATATGTTGAAGAAGCAAACTCACATATTTCATACACAGCCACAATTTCCAAAAAGTTGGGACACTGTAAAATCGACATAAAATAGAAAGCAATGCTTTGCAAAACTCATACTCCCATATTTTATTCGATATAGAAAACATTGGTGTATCGCTGCTCCAGCGATGTGACTGGCCGGAGCATGCGCATGGGAGCCGCTAGTGACGGCACGATCTCCTTCACTAACGGCATGCTCAGTGCGCCTGCGCTGTAGACATCGGTGCAGTCTTTTCTGCAAATATCTCCTTAATCTAGGCTTACCTGTAGGGCCAATCTGAGAACCTAGAGCAATCTCTCTGCCCACATGACAAGGCTAAAATGCAATATTGGATGCCCGGGATCTTCAGGCCCTCAGACAGCACTGCATTAAGAACAGGCACGATTCTGTGGTGGACATCACTGCATGGGCTTAGGAATACTTCCATGAACACAGTTCGTTGTGCCATCCAAAAATGTAAAAGGTAAAACTTGATCATGCAGAGAAGAAGCCATATCTGAACATGATCCAGAAATGCCACCGTCTTTTCTGGGCCAAAGACAAATCGAAATATTACATTCTTTTTGGCAGCCATGGGTGCCAAAGAAGAGGGACCTCAGGGCTTGTCATCAGTGCTCAGTTGAAAAGCCTGCATCTGTGATGGTATGGAGGTGCATTAGTGCGAATGGAATAGACAGATTGCAAATCTGGAAATGCACCATCGATACTGAAAGATATAGCCAGGTTTAGAAGCAGCATGTGCCATATTTTTCAGGGAAAGCCTTGCATGTTTCAGCAGGGCAATGCTTCGTAGTAGAGGAGCCTGGGTGCTCAACTGGCCTGCCTGCAGTCCAGACCTTTCACCAACTGAAAATATTTGGTACAAACGAAAAATACGACAAAGACGACCCAGGACTGTTGAGCAGTTATAAGGCAAACACGGTACAACATTCCTCTCTCAAAACTCAAACAACTGGTTTCTTCAGTTCCCACATTTTTACAGACTGTTAAAAGAAGAGGGGATGCTACATTTTTGAGACATGTTGCTGCCATCAGTTTGAAAATTACCTTATTTTTTTCCTTAAAATGGTACATTTTCTCCATTTAAAAACATTTGATATATTTTCTACTGTGAATAAAATATGGATTTATAAGATTTTCATGAAAACTTTTTATGTTGATTTTACAGCATCCAATGTTTTTGGATTTGGGGTTGTACATGCTGTGATCCCCATTTTATAATGCAGCACAGAAATTGTGTATTATTGTCTGGCTTCATGGACACTATGCTCCTCTAGGTGCCTTGTCCCCCTTATAGGAAGCAGCTTAAAAAAAAAAAAAAAAAAAAAAAAAAAAAGAGATAGCAGCCGCCTTTTTTCGCAAGCATTTATACACACGCGTCGCTATTGCATTATATTAGTCAGAATATCACATTTATTCTGACCATTAGAATGCTGCCCAAACGCTCCTCTCTGAACAGGGATGTTTTCTTTTTTCTGCCTCTAAACTCAGAAGTGTGCATGGACGCAAAGAGTAACACAGAGGTGCGTTTAAAATAATTAAATGCAAATGCTTATAAAACAAGCATTTTTTAGCTGCAGTATGAATGAGGCCTTATCGTTTTTAATCAGTGCACGTCTATCATGCAGTCAGACCAACTGCATAGTCAATAGGGTTGAAAATCATTGATGTCCTGCAAGGTCGGCATCTCAACAACTCCTGCAATTTTGGAAAACAAATGTGCAACCTTTGCCATAACAGACAAGAGGGGGAAAAAATCCTTCATGACCCATCCTCACCCAAGGTCTGTCAGCTCAAAAGATTTCTTTGCCCTTGGTAACTAAACTTCTGTATACAATTATCGTAGTTGAAAGGAACCCATCCAGACTCAATCTAGTCACCTTGCCCAGGAGGACGTGTCAAGACCACCCCTGACCACAACATATCCCCAAAGCTCCTTTGTTGTAGCCGCCACCAACATCCAGATGTCCACTGGTGTGGATATCAAGGGAAGCAGTCAAGTAACTCCCTCAGCAAGTGACAGTGCTTAGAACTAGTGACAGGCTGCTAGCCTAGATTAATACGTTATGGGAGAAAGTCACGTGTTTTCCTTATACTTGGAAGCACTGGGTATTTTGAACGCAGCAGCCACCGCAGAGGAAGAGTTGGGAGGGTCAATGGATAGGTATTAAGTGGTTACAGGTGGGATCGAAGTTCATCTACACAGCCAATCTGTATATTTCTGAAGCAGGTAAGGCCAGGTATTTCCAATCACCCATGGACAAGAAGACAAGACGCCTGTGCAAATCAATGACAGGCTAATACTGTTTGCGTGCAATTGAACACAGTGATTGTGATTATTAACTGTGGTTGGGGAGGGATATGCACTCCTGGATGCTGAAGGCTCAAGTCCAGGGGCACAAATTCATCCCCAACAACAGCAGGTAATTGTTCCAATGCGTGACTACATGAGAATATTGCCGATAGCTGTGGACCATGTAAGCCCATCATTGAACTATACAGGTTTCCTGTCTGGAAACACCTGGCCATACTTGCTGTATAAATACACTGATCTGGTCATTGTACAGCTCCAATTGGCCATGTGCATAAGCCCTTTCACGCTGACTGGGGAAAATGACAGGGCTGGGTTTATTTGCCTATACAGCTGCACACTGGATTTTAAATCCGCTCTTTAGCCTTGCCAGATATAAACAGCACAGGACATGGTCTGTTTTTCCATTGTGGCCTTCTTTCATTTACAGACGCTGGCTGGCCAGAAGTTCAGTTTAGATCATAACCGTGCATTGTTCTTTATCCAGCATATGTAGGCCCATAACAAAAACACACACTAGTCACTGGTAAAAAAAATAGCAGTTAGCAGGGAACACAAGCAAGCAATTGTGTGTAAATTCTTCTTCTGCGTTAGTGTTTCCTTTCAGTCTGCTGGCTGTGACATCTATGAATCCTGCTAATCTTCTATCACAGATATGGGGCACAACGTGGTGAGGGAGGTCATCTATCGCAGCAGATTCTGTTTGGCAGCAAACAGACAAAAAAAGCTTCATTTATTGTTGTATGAAACCGCTTTTGAACTGAACTCTGCTGAGTTAGATTACAAGGGAAAATAACAAAAGGTGCAGACAAATGCTATAAAAGCGAAATAATAACCATAATAATAGTATTTGTACAGTGCTTTTCCCCCTAAGGAATCCAGCACTTTACAAAATATGGTAATCATAAAAACCAATATAGCAAAAGAGAGGACTAATAAATCCCACAAGCTTGAATAAGTGCATCCAATGTCCAGGGATGGAGTCGGACAGAAGTGGAGTGCAGTTACCACAGTGTTGGAGCTCAGCATTTCTGGGAATGTAATGCAAAACAAGGGCACAAATTTTTCACCCATGCCGGAGGTTCCATAGCCGAAACGTGTCAGATTATAGCCTGTACCTGTGTACCCCTGTAACAAATAAAGTATTTTTATTTGAAAGCATCCGAGTTGCCAGCCTTATTGATGCAAGGATAATAACAGTATTTGTACAGTGCTTTTCTCCCGAAGGACTCCAGCACTTTACAAAATATGGTAGTCATAAAAACCAATATTGCAAAAGAGGACAAATAAATCTCACAAGCTTAAATAAGCAAGTCCATATGGAGCCGGACAGAAGTGGAGTGCAGTTACCACAGTGTTGGAGCTCAGCATTCTTTACCCCATACTGGAATCCTCCATCATTCACACTTGAGTATGAGTGTAGCCAGGCATTTTGGAAGCCCTATAGGCTGTTAAATGGCAGCACCTAAAGGATGCATTTTTAAGGCAATCCAAATTTAAGTCTTATGCCACGTACACACGATCAGGCTTTTGCCCGGCCAAATCACATTGGAATTCTAACGGAATTCCATTGGAAAAAAATAGAACATGTTCTATATCTAAACTTCTGATGAAAAAACTCCGATGGGGCTACACATGCTCGGAAAATCCGATGGAAAAAGTCAGTGCGACTTTTTCCATCGGAAATTCCGATCGTGTGAACAAGGCATAAGGCGTCAAAGACATACAATTCTGCCCCAAAGAGGCTCATGTACTTTAAGCTTCATGTGACAGGCAACACATTGCTCACGTGTAAATGGTACCATTGTCAATAATGGGATTCTTCATCCTCAGCCTAGCTTCGCACTGGTGCAATGCGGAAACCAACGCGATTACAGCTGGTGTACAACTGTATGGCTGAATTTGCATTGCACAGACATCGCACCACAGTGCAGGTGAGAATCACATGTGATGTCTGTGTTTGCACTAGTGTGAACCTGGGCTCAACATTGTCGTGCTTTGGGAATCACATTACAGGTGTGAATGCAGGCTTTTAACTCGAGTCATGTATTTGCAATATGCATTTGACATGCGTGTGCTTATAGGGAAAAAATTACCCAATAAACACAATGTTTGCACCGTTTCACAGATTTCACCAAATGCATCTCACAAGGAACGGGCTTGGATGTAAAGAAAAATCTCTTCATGGCTCCCTGCAGAGTTAAATGACATTTCACCAGCCAGTCTTGTGAACTATCATCAATATGCAGAGGATGACAAATGAATGCGGGAATCAGGAGCTAGTCGATGTATTAGTTGAGTCATGGGGCACATACAGGTGTGTACACACATTATATATATATATATATATATATATATATATATATATAAACAAGGCAGCACATCCTGCTCATTAATGCCTTTGATTCTATCGCAATACACACAATTGCATATGACTGTGCTGTGCAGTCCACATAAAAAGTCCCTAGACACATGATGGACGTGTGCAGTGCACAGATGAATAAGCACTAAAAGGAAAAAAGTGTTAAGAGAACACTGCTGACCTACTGAAATTGCTAGTTGCCTGGCCATCTCTGGAGCCTCTATACATGAAATAACTGACCTGGACAAGCATCCAGAGCATAGGGTCAGAATTCTGACCTGCATACTTGTTCTGGGTCAGTGGATCAACATCAGCCATGCAGCCTTTTCAAAAGTAAATTTAGGAATGTCAGCCTATATATTTCCTTTCGGCTGGGTTCACACTAGCTGTGGCCTCGCCTCACAAGGGGATCTGTTCCGTCACTGTTCTCTGTTTCAGGGGTAAATCAGGTCCGATTTTTTTCCAGAATTTGGACCTGAAAACGGAGCCAAAGACGCATAGGACCCTTTTCTAGTTGGGACCACAGCTGCCCCGGAGATGTGTAAACCGGCTCCATTGAGAGACGATCACATTCTTCTTTTTCAAAGGGAAGCCAAACGATGCCACAAGTGTGAATGCTAAATATGGGTGTGATCTAAAACATCATCCAAAGGGTAGACTTGCTTTCAATTAGAACAACACTGTCATTGGCTCAAAAGAACTCCAGCCTGGCATAAGTACCTGCCGTAAAAGTGAACCTGACATGACAGAAAAGGAAAAAGTCGCTGCTACCGCACTTGTCATCCTCATCCTTTGGATTTACTGCTCAGCACCTCACTTATCTGGAACAAATTTACTCAGACTACCTGGAGTATATTAGTCCTGTCAATGTTCTTGAGACCAGCTTAGCTCACTAAAACTGTTGAGTCAGGCACTTAAAGTATTTTAAAGATGTTCATGAGGTAATTACATAGAGAATGACAGCAATCTTGTGTGTCAAAGAAAAATTATTGGACAAAAGGGCAAAGCTTGTAAAACAGAAAAACAAGTATGTGTTTTTTGAGTGGGAAGAAAAAGTATAAAAACAAAGCAAAAGCTGAATGGTAAAGTCCACCATGGTACACTTATCAAATATAAGTTTTGTATAAAAGTGGGTTCAGGCAGAGATAAAACACTCAGTCAGAACACAAGTGTAACCTAAGACTGCATAATTCAAACACATTCTTAGCTCTACCTTGGCTGGCAAGACTACACAAAAGCCTTCCTATCAGCTTCAAGTTAATGTATATGTAAATGTAGCCTAGCAATTTTCTACATTACTCCCATTACCGCCTGTTTTTATAGATGAAGGCCTTGAAAGGAATATTCCTATGTGTAGAGCCTGCCACTTACATACCATCACCACCTTATTTGTGTAATTGATGGCCTTGTGGCGAGATAGCAAAGGTGGAGAAACTCGCCATTACCGACGAAGGTCCCAAGTAGATCATTTTATTACACTGAAAGAAAATGTTTTCAAAACCCTAAAGAGAATGTGTACTATTAAACGTCAACCCTTCATAAAGGAATTCTGGGGCCTGAGAACACAACCTCTCATCTGCATGCTCTTTACTCCACAGAGAAAACCATTTTGCCCACTCCCTTCACAGTGGCCCCCAGTCTGAGGTCAAAGGCCAGGCAGCTGTAACATTTCTTCCCTGCTATTCCCTTAGGGTAGTGGAAGACTAAATGGTCTTTCTGAATACCAATATATAATACACAGAAAGTATGTTGACTTTTAAAGGGGAGATGGTGGTTTTAGTTTCACACAGGAGCGCACAAGGTTTTAATCTTTTCAAATGGTTGTTCCTGGAGCCAGACAAAGAGGACAAATTAAAAAATGTAATTACAAATAAAAAAAAAATTAAAATCTTTAGTCAATTGCATTACAGCCAGACAAACATTCCATTACTTGCAACGCAGCTATATTTAAAAACAGAGCGAGTTATATGGTTAAAGGGCCTAGCATACCTCAAACTGGAGTGTTTGTTCAGCTAACAGGCTTCTTCCATAGAGAACTTCGTATGAAGGAAATATTTCAACATGCAGGTTAGAAGAGACAAATGTGGTGCTGCACTGTTCTCATGGTGACCCCCCAACTGTGGTGTACAGTTAAAACACACACTGGAAATAAATTCAGCTTATATTTTGCATGTATCAGGAACATTAAAAATTACTCACAAAGTAGGCTTTGATGGAACCCCGTGCGCTACTATCGGGCCACTAAAATAGTTTTTGCCCAAAATCTAGTAGAATTTACATCAGAGAATAGCTGCTACCATAAAAATAAAATAACACAGGTGGAAAAATAAAAATAAATCGATGGCTACACATTTTTTACCAAAGAAAATATGCGAGGAATTTATTAAAAAAGGTAAAAAATGTTTAAGATTTAGAACCACTTTAAGACCCTATATAAAGGCAGCCGCTTGTCATGCACGGCATCCAACCAATGCATATAGCATGCTTTACCATGTCACAATAGTGTGCAAGTGGGCCTTAGGCACTGAATGACAGGAATGCTGGCTGTAGCTTTTATTTTATTTATTTTTAAAGGCATTTAGCCTTCTAAATTGTGGCTATAGACCACTAAATACACATTTAAAGCTACTGATAGCAGCGGTGTTCCATACACTCAGAGTGAGTCCAATGGTGTATTTTATCATTAACTGCCCGATCTTATCCTCCAACCACCCCAGGCCTCCTTACCCTCCTCACGCCCGCAGTACACATACATGCAGCCTCTCGGCGGGTGGGCCTTAATGCCGAGAAGCTGCATATATGCATACCAAAATGTAAATAATGCTGTGCCAAGAGCACACACACTGAGTGCTCCCGACACAGTTACCGGCGGGTAATGGAAATGCAAAAATCGCTGTAAAAAATGCGGAACTTTGAAACGCTGAGGTGTGAATGCAGCCTAAACACCAGTATCTACTGAAAATTATGATCTGGGAGATACTGTTCTTCATAGGTTTATTCCTCAACATTTTCGAAGTAATAACACCACTGAACCTCAAGCCTGGTAGATTGTCCAGCGCAGGTTCTTGGCCTAATTCACATCCTGCAGGTAACCAAGATGCTGAGCCAAGTGAAGGCACAGGGCCCTCAGCCAACAATTACATCTAGGAAAAAAAAAAAGGTAGAACCTCTAATCACTAGCAGTGGTGTGCGGGGATTTGAAAATAAATGGATTTTCTAAGAGAAGTTAGATAAAGTGCTAAATCAGGTGTACACAATCTTTGACCGTGCATCACTTCTTAAACTGTTCCTCTCATCAGCTTAAAGTGGATGTAAACCCACTCTCATGCTTTCTAAACTACTGCCATAGTGCTGATCTATAAGGATATACATGTCTCCTGCATGTATCCTTACCTGTCAAATGTCTCCCCTTTGCCTTGGTCTGTTATAAGAACTGAAAAACTGCAGATTCTGTGGGTGGATCTGTTGTCTGGAGCTCGGAGGGTGGAGTCGTGATGTCAGTAAACTCCCCACCTCCTCTACACTCCCCTTGTCAACATGCATTTTATTCCTGTGTATTCCTTACACTGAATTCTGCTATGATCACCAACATCCAGTCTTGACACATAATAAGCATTGAGGTAATGCAGCTACTGGAAGTTCTGCACAATGGCTCATCAGCAAGTGAGCCCGACCCATCCACCACCTCTCCTGTGGAGGCATTATGAGGCCTACTGACCAACAAAGATGGTCACTGGGAAGACACCAGAAGGGGTGCAAGAGATTGTAGCAGAAGGTGGGAGAACAGGGGTTGTTGGTTGAAGCCATCAACATTGTTTGGAACACCCACAAGGATTTAGAAAGCACTGTAGAGCTAAATTTCCAAGACACCAGAATAGAAGAAACAAAAAAAAAATGTGGGCAACAGGTGACTTGCTGCACTCCTACAATGTTTCAAGACTAAACCCTTAGCAATTAAAAAGTGTTACTAAAAACACTTATTATTCACTATATCTGGTCTCCCATAGTACACAGAACACATATAAATGCAACTACAGTGGAACCTCAGATTGCGAGTAACGAGCGTTTCGCAATACAAGTACTGTATTTAAAAAAATCGTGACTCAGTTTGCGAGTGTTGTCTCACAAAACAAGCACGATTCAAGCCCACTTAACAGAGTGATCTCCCGCTGAGCTGGCGGACTCCGCTGTGACGGATCCGCCTAGTGTGAAAGGAAAATCTGCGGCCCTCTGCCAGAAAATTGTCAATGTGAAGAAGGTTTACCTTCCAACATGACAATGATCCAAAAGCACACAGCAAAAATGACCACACAGTGGTTGAAGTAGAAAAAGGTGAATGTTGTTGCATGGCCTAGTCAGGGCCCAGACTTAAACCCCATTGAAAATCTGTGGAATGACTTGAAGACTGCATTCTACAAACGGTCACCATCAAATTTAACTGAAGTTGAGCAGTTCTGCAAAGAAAAGTGGGCAAATATTGCAAAGTCTAGATGTGAAAAGTTCGTAGAGACATATCCCAACAGACTAAAGGCTGTAATTAAAGCAAAAGGTGGTTCATCAAAATACTGACACAAGGAGTTAACCCGTTTTCCAACTCAGTGATTCGTTTTTTTAATTTGTCTTCTGACATGTTAGTGTTTTACTTTTAACTTGGAGGTTATAAAAGAGTAAATACAAATGGATAAAACAAAAATTGTCTGTCTTAATTTCAGGCTAAAAAGCAACAAAATGTTAATTATTATAAAAAGAGGGCTGATTCTTTTCTAAACCCACTGTACCTCTTCCATGGATGGCCATGGCCTCCTTCATTGTCTATATCCTGGCTTGCAAAAAAATGTGCAAAAAATGTGTCTAGATGCCTGCACCTGTGCACCAACATTACAGAGACTCCAATGGTATTGGCTCCTATAGTATAGGTACATTCCATGGAAAGATATGGAAGTGTGTATGTGTGAGCTGCTGAGAAAAGAGGAAAGCACCTCCATGTAGTTTAACTTTGGAAAGTTTTATGCTCCATGCACGCTAAAAAAAAAATAAAAAAAAGAAGAAGAATAAAAATAAAAAGCCAGAAGAATTCTGGAAGAAAAACACTCATAAAAGCATTTTTTGTGCCAGCGTTTTAGTAGCATTCAGCTTTTTTTTTTTTTTGCTGGCAAATCGATCCCAAAAATGCTCCTAGAAGCTGAAGTGCTTCTAGATTAAAACAGTGTGCAGGGACACATAGGATGACACCATTTGTTGCCACTGAAAGCAGAAACATTTAGCACAAGTAAAACAAAAGATACAATGAAATTGAAGTAAACCTGTAGTTACATTGTGTTACTAGGTCTGAGCAATGCTGCTCAGTGTCTCCCCTTCCTAAAAATAGAAAGAAAGAAAAAGATACCCAAAATCCCATGATTGATGCCTAAGCAACTCATAAACCGCTATCAAAATTGCCATGTGGAAAAAGGCTTGCAATATCTATGCAAATACTGGGTGTGAGAAAGGCAGTGCAGACAGTTGGGTGGTGCTTTGGTGATACATCCCAAAGCACAGCAGACAGTGGTGACTGACAAGTGGTGACCATACTTCTCTTTTATTAAAGTGGAGTCCCAGGTAAAAGTTGAACAAAAGCATACCCTTTTAGTGGTTTTCTTTGGGACTTCAGTCCCACGTCGCTGCGGCAAGGTATGTTCACTTCTGCAGCTTTATTTTGCTCTCCTCCTTCCCCCTGTTGCCTTCTGGGACTTGTGTGTGTCCCAGAAGATGACAGGACCAATCACAAATCGCTGCACGAAGCGCAGTTGGAAACAGACTGTGCAGACTTCACTTCCTGTTCCCCTTAGTAAAGATGCCGGCGCCTCGCCCCGGAACCTTTGGGTGCCGACATCACGGACTCCCTGGACATGTAAGAGTCCTTATTAAAAGTCAGCAGCTGCAGTATTTGTAGCTGCTTACTTATTTGTTTTCCACCCAGGCTGGACCTCCGTTTTAAAGAAATATAAAAATAAAAAAAATAAACAGAGAGAAAGAAAGGTTACAAAGTGCAAAATACCACCCTACACAACTGACGCATTTTAGCTTGCTGGTGTGAACGAGCCCATGGGTTAATGGTAAACTTTGAACCATCATCAATCTAAGGCTCGGCTCACACTGCCGCAACCTAAAAGTCGGGTGACTTACAGTACCACATTGCCTGGGGACTTTGGCGTGACTTTGAATTAACTTCAGGGAATGCCTATGTAATCTTCCTGTAATGTCGGATCCAAATCACATCAATTAAGGATCCAACTTCCATTAAAGTCTATGGGCACAAGTCAAATAGAAGTCGCGTTGAAGTAGTACAGGAACCTTCAGTAGTGCTAATTAAGACCGCTTTCATTTACTAAAATGGGATTTCACATGTCATGCGACCCAAGTCACGGCAGTGTGAACCAAGCCTTAGCGTGAATCTTTATAAATGCTTTAATATCAGAGCAGTAGTAAGGTCCAATATTCTACAGATAGTGCCAGTTCACACTACAGCAGTGTTTCTCAACTCCAGTCCTCAAGGCGCCCCAACAGGTCATGTTTTCAGGCTTTCCATTATTTTGCACAGGGGATTTAATCAGTTTCACTGCCTTAGTAATTACCAAGCCATTTCATCTGAGGTAAATCCTAAAAACATGACCTGTTGGTGCACCTTGAGGACTGGAGTTGAGAAACACTGCACTACAGTGACTTGGGATTCAACTTGTGTCGCCCCAAGTCGTGTGACATGAGAAGTTCCATTGAAATGAATGAGAGCCGTCTTAATGCACAAGGTTCCTGAACTACTTCAAGGTGACTTCTAGGCGACTTGTACCCATAGATTTCAATGGAAGTCGCCTCCAAAGCCAGATCACTGTCTTAACTGAAGCAACGTTACAGGAAAACAAAATAGTTTACTCAGGCAAACCCCTCCCTCCCACAGAGCTGATTATTCTGTGATTGGCCACAGCCAAAGTCGCCTGTCCTCGAGGCAACTTTAAGTCGTGTTGTAAGTTGCTCTAAGTCGCCTTGCAAAGTCGCGCTGTAAGTCGGGTTGCCCCTGTGTGAACCGGCACTTAGGAAGTTAAAGGGGTTGTAAAGGTACAATTTTTTTCCCCTAAATAGCTTCCTTTTCCTTAGTGCAGTCCTCGCTCTCTTACCTCATCCCTTGATTTTGCTTTTAAATGTCCTTATTTCTTCTGAGAAATCCTCACTTCCTGTTCGTCTGTCTGTAACTCCACACAGTAATGCGAGGCTTTCTCCCTGGTGTGGAGTGTCGTGCTCACCCCCTCCCTTGGAATACAGAAAAGTCAGGACAATCGCTACGTTGCAGATAAAGGAGCTGTGCGTTAGTGGGCATCCTGACACTCCTGTAGTCCAAGGGAGGGGGCGAGCACGACACTCCACACCAGGGAGAAAGCCTTGCATTACTGTGTGGAGTTACAGACAGAAGAACAGGAAGTGAGGATTTCTCAGAAGAAATAAGGACATTTAAAAGCAAAATGGAAGGATGAGGTAAGTGAAGGAGGACTGCACTAAGGTAAAGGAAGCTATTTAGGAAAAAAAATTGTACCTTTACAACCCCTTTAAATACACCAGAAGAAGAAGAAAACACACACACACACACACACACACACACACACACACACACACACACACACAAAACAAAACAGTTAAATCAAGGAAGTTTGGCTGAACTTTGCATAGGCTCCTCAGAAAGCACATGGGTTCAATATAACGCATGGTGAACACAGCCAGAGCTTGTTTACCATACAGCAACTAAGCATGCTCTGTGGTTAGTGATATTAAAACATTTCATCTCTTGTTATCGTTGGGATTGGAGGAAAGCACGTGAACCAGACTGTGACATCAGCAGCCTCCACGATCCAAGTGTGTAAACATAATGATTCACAGCCCCGTTCCTTCACTGCTTACAAAAAAAGAAGCCCAATAAAACCTTCTAATAATAGACAAACGCTGATCTCAAGTGCTGCTTATTTTTAGTCACTGAGTAATAATATTTCTACTCAATGATGAAATTCAGGACCTGTTCTAATAGGTACAGAGAAAGGAAGACTATCGGCATCTGGTATATTTACAGTAAACAATGAGATAAGGCGATTACAGCAGAACCTAGCTCAGATTTAAAAAAACTTGCTGGATGGATTTTTTGTTTATGGGTTTTTATTTATATCTTTTTTTTACATTATTGTAAGCAGGGGATTTTGTCTTATTATTCTGTGCTTTGACCTTCAATTTTTTGAGATGCCTACACTGTCTGTTTAAGATCACCGTGGAAAAAGAGCTTCTAACCATCACTGACAGCTGTGCTATGCGGGGGAGACCTTCCCAATTATTTTTTTTGTTTTGCTTCCACAATATTATGAGAGATAAGGATACCAAAAATTAAAAAAGGTCAGTCAGGGTGGATAAAAATTACTGATTTTTTTTTTTAATCAAATTAATTTTAATAAAATGCTTTTGGAGGAAAAATGTATCTACAAGATATTTTTCTATTCAAGATACAATAATAATTGTGTTCATTCATCATGAATCGGAGCTTAGTTATGTAGCATGAGGCGGTATATTCTGTAATATAAATTTTTTTGGTAAACTCATTCAATGAATCAAAGCTCTGCAAGCGGAGATAACATGCACTGTATTTATGCATTGCCTCATTTTCACAGTAACCATGAGATAAAATAAAGTTCAGGAAAAATCCTTTATTGAATCGTTTTGCAAATCTATGTACACTACATATTTGTTTTAAAATATTAAAGATTCTAACTACCAGCAAGAATGAGTCCTTACATTTAAAGAGCATCCGTCATTTCAGATCTATGATGGCAGCGCCTTTTAGTGGGCATCCACGTCCCTCACCTTGTTGTGTAACTGCTGCATCACTAGCCGTCCCTAACCACTCCTGGACCGCCCGCCATTGTTATACATAGGTACATAGCTGCCATAA